>NC_133137.1:88120038-88422043 GCF_048418815.1 Hemitrygon akajei
GCCACCTTTGGGTATTGAACTTAGTTCCGATGTTTATCACAGAGAAAGCGCACTCCCAATCTTTTTCAAAATCAGAATCAAGGTTAATATCATTGACATATGTCATGAAATTTGTGCTTTCCCAGCAGTAATACAATGCAAGACAAAAATTACTATAAATTACAATAAGAAATTGTATATATTGTGTATAACGTGTGTGTGTGTGTGTGTGTGTGTGTGTGTGTGTGTGTGTGTGTGTGTGTGTGTGTGTGTGTGTGTACAGCCATCAGAATTGGATAAGAAAAGAAAAAATATATTAAATATTGCTTATTAATTTTTTTACTCTTTCAGGTTATCCTGGTCTAGATTTTGACTGGGCTGATTATCTTAAACAATGTGGAGCAGAGGCACTGTCTCAGTACTGTTTCAGAAATGTAAGTTTTGTCTGCATTTACAAGAGCTTATTATATAATAATTACATTTAACAGCCTTTTACTGTTTCAGGGAAATAGTCATATGAAATTTACATCGTTCTTAGAATTATCTGATAATAATATTTTTGGACTATTATATACATTTTTGTAATTTTTTTTACCAAATTAGTTTCCAACATATAATTGTCTAAAATTAGTGTCGAATTTGTGCTGCAAGTTCTTGAGTTAAATACTGAAATTCCTTTCAAGCTAACTTGAGCAAACAACACTCATGTTCTCAATATTATTTATTTACTTTGTACAGTTTGCCTTTTTTCACATTTGCTGTTTTCCTGTCTTTATTTGTGTGGGGTTTTTCATTGATTCTGTGTATCTTTGTATGTACTGTGAACATCTGCAAGAAATGAATCTCAAGGTAATATATGGTGATTTAATTTGATAATCATGCAAAAATCAGAATTAATAAAGTAGTGAGGTAATGTTCGTGGGTTCACTGTCCATTCAGAAATCAAATGGCAGAGAGGAAGAAGCTGTTCCTGAATTGTTGAGTGTACATCTTCAGGCTTCTATACCTCCTTCCTGATGGTAGCACTTAAGAACAAGGCATGACCTGGGTGGTGGGGGTCCTTAGTGATGGATGCCGCCTTTTTGAGGCATTGCTCCGTGAAGATGTTCTGGATACTACCAATTTGCTACTGGAGTTTGCAAAGGGATCAGTTTGTATAAACCAGGAGTGAACCTCTTAAACAACGCAAAATGCTACAAAAAGCTCAGCAGGTCAGGCAGCATCTATGGAGGGGAATAAACAGTTGGCATTTCAGGCTGAGATCCTTCACCAGATTTCCATCATCTGCAGTATCTTGTGTTTATGCAAAAATTAAAGTTCTCTTTTAGATAAACAGTTTGGCATCTTCTCCTTTCCTTTCCAGTCCTGATGAAGGGTCTCAGCCCAAAACATCCACTGTTTATTCCTCTCCATAGATGCTGCCTGACCTGCTGAGTTCCTCCAGCATTTTCTGTGTACTGCTGTGGATTTCCAGCATCTGCAGAATCTCAGGTGTTCATGAACCTCATAAGGTTCAGTTGTGTTCCCTTTTGCTAAATTTCCCAGTTTCAGTGCTGGGAAAGGAAATGCTCAGAACTGAGTTTATATGAGCTTCAAACTTCATTAGATTCCTGGAGATATCATGGAAAGAGGTCAAAATGAGAAGGGAAATTCTGCTTCCAGCCAGTGGCACAAGTGTCAATAATCCACTGTTCACAGAACTTCATTGTTATGCTTGTAAACTCCCGGTCTGTCACCCAAGTAATGGAGTTCACTGCACAAAAGGCATTGTTTATCTTGCAAGATTTCTAAAAGCAAACAGCTGCAATTTACTTTAGAGATTATTCACATTTTTAAATAAAGAACTTTATGAAAGTTGTAGTGAGGTAGTTTAATAGTGAAACCTTTATCTTTGATTATTGAACCACTTTTGTTACCTGGACAGCCAATGTCAATAGTCTGACAGTGCCATGGACAGCAATGAGTAACATTTTCCAATGTTAAGTCTTTGCATCTGGGACCATTAGTGACTTTACAAGCCACTGAGATATCTAAACCAAAGGGTAGTGATTCGAAAAATTCTTGAGTTTGGCAACATTGCATGGGGATGTGGATGTGGATAAACCAAGCTGGTTTAAAGCTTGAACCAGCAACCTACTGCCCCAAATCCAGAGCATTATCAATGACACACATGTTAACCAGCATAAGGGGGTACAGAGGAGAGAATTAATGAGGGAAAATGCTAGAGGTGATGGAGCTATTCTATCAGAATCTGGAAGAATTCAATAGGCGCTTCGCCTGTGAGTCTGTCAGGCCCCAGACAGTCTTACCAGGTGGGGTGACACTTCACGTGCGAGTCCATCGGGGTCATTTGTTGTATCTGGTGTCCCGGTGTCATCAGTGAGACCCGACCACGATTGGGGGGCAGCTTTGGCAATGCCTTTGCTTCGTCAGCCTCAGAAGGTGGAATTTCCTGGTGGCCATCCATTTCTGTTCCACTTACCGTTCCCGTTCCTCCATGTCTGTTTGTGGCCTCCTCTGCTCTCTTGCTGAGGGTTGGAGGAGCAACACCTCATATTCTGTCTGTGCAGCCTCCAATCTGAAGGCATGAACACTGATTTCTCCAACTTTGGTAATTTCTCCCCCTTCCCTTTCCTTCTTTCTCCATTCCCTTCTCGCCCCTCTCTTCTCCGCAGCTGCTATTATCTCTCTCTGATTTCCTCCTCCTTTTCTCTCTCCCATGGCCCAGTTACACCCATCACCTGGTAACTCAGCTCTAGCCCCCAACCACCCAGCCAGCTTCCTCTCACCTGACTTCACCAATCACCTTGTACTCCTCCCCCTCTGCCCTCCACCTTACCCTGGCTTCTTCACCATTCCCCTTCAGTCCCGGTGAAGGGTCTTGGCCTGAAGCGTTGCCTTTTTATTACCATCTATTGATGCTGCCTGACCCACTGTGTTCCTCCAGCATTTTGTGTTTGTGTGTCTCGTTCGTTGCCAACAATTTCCCACATTTCTGAATCAAACGTGGAATGGATCCTTCTTTGCCGTGACATTTTTAGAAGTCCTGACTTGAGCTGTATTTCACATTTGATTTATTGTTAGTCCCTGTAGATTAATCGCATGTTAGCTGGGGAGATTAAACAATTCTATGGAATGTTCTGGAGATTGAAGATTTGCTTTTAGTGTGGCCAGTTGTTGCAGCAGTGATTCAGGAACCGCCTTAGCGAAGCTTGAAGCACATCATGAGTGGATTATCACCACACTATTAACTTCTTACTTTGTGTGTTTCGCAGCCAGAAAATAATGAGGTATCAGCTTAAACTGACGGATTGAGCTAGACCTTGGAAGTGCAAAAACAGCTGTTGGGCCAATAATTTTAAAGGCATACTGTTGAATCCGCCGTAGACCGTGAAGGCAGTTGTGTGGTGGAAAGGTGCAAGCTGGGAAGTTAGTGAGATTGTTTTGGGGCCTGTTTGGCAGCAATTAGGAGGTCTGAGGGCAAATTCTCAGTTTGAGTGAATCAGAGTCAAGTTTTAAATCAGCATTTATTGTCAGACGTATACATGCGTGCTATGTTGGCGCCGGAAGCTTAGCGACATGTGGGGCTGCCCAGCACAATCCTTGCTGATTTGATTTGATGCATTTCACTGTATGTTTCTGTGTACGTGTGAATAAGGCTGATCTTTAAACACTGTGAAGTCGTTGCATTGTTACCGTGTGTGTTCCCATTGAGGCATCGTATCAGCTGATAGGGTAGGCATCAGCTATGGGGGGAAGAAAAAGCACTGTCGATGGTGAAATGACGGGCATTGTGCAGAAACGCTGTGTGAATGGGAGAGCAGTTGGTAGAGATGAATAAAGGAATTGAAAGGGAAAGTGATCGCAAATTATCTTAATCTCTTTGTGCTGCTGAGTTTTCATAACTAAACTGTCTGGCAGCTCATGAAATATTTTGATAGATCTTTTTCTCCATCTTGTCAGTTCTATTTTTTTTAAAAAAGGGTACCTTTGTCAACTCACGCTACTTATTTTTAATGCATTAAATATAATTGATATAACAATAACTATGTAACGTAAAACACAACAGCACAGAAACTGGCCTTTTGGCCCATCTAGTCTGTGCCGAACCATTAATCTGCTTTGTCCTATCAGAGTGCACTGGGAGGATAGCCCTCCATACCTCTCCCAACCACGTAACTGTCTAAATTTCTCTTAAATGTTGAAATCGAAACTGCTTCCACCACTTCTTCTTGCAGCTCGTTCCATAGACTCACCACCTTCAGAGTGAAGAAGTTTCCTCTCATGTTCCCCTTAATCATATCACCTTTCATCTTTAATCCATGACCTCCAGTTTTCATCTCACCCAACCTCAGTGGAAAAATCTGCTTGCATTGACCCTATCTATACCCCTCACAATTCTGTATACCTCTATCATATCTCCCCTCGTTCTCCACACACTAGGGAATAAAGTCCTTTCCTAATTAGCCTTGTGCTGTAACTAAGGAACTCAAGTCCTGGCAAAATCCCTGCACTATTTCCATCTTTTTGATATCTTTTCTGTTTGATACCTTGGTTTCAGGGTCAATAGGTAACAAACTTACTTCGAGCGTTCAGCAATATTGCAGTATGCTACGTTTAGGTTCTCATAATGGGGAAACCTGTTTTTTCTCTGGTCTTCAGAGAGTTCTCCAAAATTAAATCTTTGCTGAGCAAGGAATCATATCGGCATTCTTTGCATTAACAAGATTGGTGCGTTACTTAATCCCATGTATAGCTGAAATTACATTAAAGGACGTTTCGAGCATAAAAGAGAGTTTTGAATTAATTTGTTCCTATATAATGTACTTCTTTTCTCTCCTGAGTGCCACTGTCAAAGTTGTCATTTGTTGCCCATCCCTCAGTTGCCCTTGAGAAGGAGATGATGAACTGCGACGTGTCTCGTTGTGATCCGTGTGCTCCCATGATGCTCTCAATAGAGTTCAGGGGTAGGAATCCACCAATAGTGAGTGACCAGTAATGTATTTTCCAAGTTAGAATGCTGATCGACCTGGAGAGCAACTTGAAGGTGGTGGTTTTCTTATGATCAGTTGATTGAAAACTTGATTCAGAATCAGATTTATTTATCATTTATTGAAGCATGCAGTGAAATGTGTTAGTAACAACCAACACGACCAAGGATGTGCTGGGGGCACTCTGCAGCCCACCTTCCGACGCCAACTAACACGCTCCCCATAAACACAGCAAAACAGAACATACCAAGCAACAGGCAAAACGAGCCCCTGCCATCCCTCCCTCCTACCCCCCTCACATGCATGGGCGGTCCTCTAACCCCAGGACAGGCCATCTTTGGCCTCCTGTCTCCAGTGGATTTGTGGAGTCACAGATACTGGGCCTTCGACTTCCACAGTGGACTTTCAGAGATTCAGTATCAGGTTTAATTTCACTGGCATTTGTAGTGAAATTTGTTGTTTTGTGGCAGCAGTCTGTAAATTGCATTTAGAAGTTTGTGTGTGTGTGTAAATGTAGGTAATTAAACAGTGCAAAAAGAAAGCAAAAAGGAAACTAACAGTGAGGTACTGTCCATTGGTTCACTGTCCATTCAGAAATCTGATGGCATAAAGGAAGAAGCTGTTCCTAAAATGTTGTGTGTCTTCAGGCTCCTGTACCCCTTCCTTCCTTGATCATAACAATGAGAAAAGGGTATATCCTGGGTGATGGGGGTCCTTAGTGATGGATGCTGTCTTTTTGAGGCATCACCATTTGAAGATGTCCTAGATGCTGGGGAGACCATTGCCCATGATGGAGCTGGCTGAGTCTTCAATTTTCTGCAGCTTTTCCGATTCTCTGCACTGGCTCCTCCATACTCGACAGTAAAGCAGGGTTAGCAGAGTTACTCTTTTCTGAATTCCTAAGAGTAAATAAAAGTTCAAAAAATATAATTGACAGAAATCTGAAATAAAAACAAAAACTTCGCACACATCAGGCCAGGCAACCTCTGCCTGGCAAAGATTTTGGGGCTGAAACATTAATCATTTCTGTTCTACAGATGCTGTCTAACCTGTTGAGTATTTCCAGCATAGAGGCTTGTAAGATAAGAGGGAAAATCGAGAGCGTTATCCAAGAAAAGTGTTGTGGTGAAATTGAAGGGACTGAAGGAAATAAAGCAAGGGCAATGGAACAGTGAAATGTACCTGATAGAGGTGTATAAGGTAATGCGAGGCATTGATCATGGGGATAGTCAGAGGCTTTTTCCCAGGGCTGAGATGACTAACACGAGAGAGCGCAGTTTTAAGGTGCCTGGAATTAAGTACAGAGGAGATGTCAGGGCAGAGAGTGGTGAGTGCGTGGAATGGGCTGCCGTCAACAGTGGTGGAGGTGGATACGGTAGGTTCTTTTAAGAGACTAGTAGATGGATACATGGAGCTTAGGAAAATAGAGGGCTATGGGTAACCCTAGTTAATTTCTAAAGTAAGTACATATTCAGCACAGCATTGTGGGCCGAAGGGCCTGTATTGTGCCGTAGGGTTTCTGTTTCTAAAGAAGCCTGGAAATGTTTAATAATAGTGTAAAGTACGTAGGAATAACTACTAATAAACAGGACTGATGAGGCACCAAAAATGTAACCCAGTGTGTGGAGGAAGAGGATGTGGGTAAGATTCTTATGGAATATTTGAACATTGTCCTTCAAGTAGATGGGGTTGTGACTGAAGAAAAAGCACGTAAAACTTTGGATAGGGCGAACCTGGATGAGAGATGCCCCAGAAATTCTCCCTGGCTGCAAAAGTCTTCTCAGAAGATTGGCAGGCAGCTAACATTTTACTACTATTTAGAAGGAGTGGAAAGCATAAACATGTAATTACAGGTCATTTAGTTTAACTTTGGTTCATAGGTTCTCAGACTAAGTTCTAAGTGATGCTACAACTTTCAGAGGTTCAGCTTCCAGCTGCCCTTTGAGGAAAAGAGTTTCAAAATACTTCACAATTTGAGCGAGGAAAAAAAAAACTTGTTTGATTCGTGGGTTGTTATTTTTAACCAGTACTCTCTACATCTAGATTCTCCCAGAAAACAAAGCATCCACTGAGTGGTGGGGGTGTGGAGCACCCTGCCTGGGGTGGTGGTAGAGGCAGATACATGGGGGCATTTAACAGACTCTTAGATAAACACATGGCAGATACATGGGGGCATTTAACAGACTCTTAGATAAAACTGGAAGGACGTGTGGGAAAGAAGCGTTAGATTGACCTTAAATCATGGGCCGAGGGGCGATCTAGGTTGGATGTTCATCCTCAAGAAGGATTTCCGTCAGGACCTTCCATAATAGACATTTTAATCAAAATCAATTCTTACTCTTCTACCCTAGAAGATAGAGAACCGGGCATGTTGAACTTCTGTCCCATGTGAATCATAGGCTGTTTCCCCATTCCTTCTATAAAACTCCCGTGAGCTTTAGCCCAAGCTGGTGACAGGATACTGAAAGCGTGCTTTCCCTGGTCAGCTGCTGCGACTAGTGGTGCACCGCAGGGGTCGGTGCAGGGACTGCTTCTGTCTATGTGATATATCAATGATTTGGACAACAAAATCAATGGCTTTGTGGCTAAGTCTGTGGATGATGCGAAGATAGCTGGAGGGGCAGGCAGTGCTGAGGAAGCAGGGAATCTGCAGAAGGACCTAGACAGATTGAGAGAACGGGCAAGGAAGTGGTAGATGGAATATAATATAGGGAAATGTATAGTCGTGCACTTTGGTAGAAGGAATAAGGGTGTAGACTATTTCCTATACAGGGAGGAAATTAATAATCCGGAGGTGCAAAGGGACTTGGCAATGATCAGACCACATTTGCGGTATTGCAAGCAGCTTTTAGCCCCTTGTCTAAGCAAAGGTGATGCTGACATTGGAAAGGGCCCAGAGGAGTTTCAAAAGAAAGATTCTGGGAATGAAAGGGTTAATTTATGGGGCGTGTTTGATGGCTCTTAAACCTATCAAATATTGAAAGGCCTAGACAGTGGATGTGGAAAGGATGTTTCCTATAGTAAGGAGTCTAGGACCAGAGGGCGCAACCTCAGATTGGAGGGATGTCCATTTAGAACTGAGATAAGGAATTTCTTTAACCAGAGGGTGGTGAATCTGTGGAATTCATTGTCACAGATGGCTGTTGAGGCCAAGTCATTGAATATATTCAAAGCAGAGGTTGATAGGTTCTTTATTAGGCAGGGGATCAAAGGTTCTGGGGAAATGTTTGGAGAATGGTGTTGAGAGGGTTAATAACCATGATGGAATGATGAAGCAGACTTGATGGGCTGAATGGCCTAATTCTTCTCCTATGTCTTATGATCTTATAGTAATGTGACATAGAACAATGCCGACCCTTTAATCTACTCCAGGATCAATCCTGCTCTTCTCACCCGCATAAACCTCCATTTTTCTTTCAGGAAGAACAAGGGAATTTGGATCCTCACAAATCCTCACAGGTAGCAACACTTGTAGATGAGGTTGTTATAGAAGGATTTGGGACATTTTCCTTTCCTAGCCTGCCCGGGGATAGAAAGCAATGGCTGAATTGCTGTGCTGGAGCTGTTGTGTGGCCGACTGCTCCTTCTTCCCATGTGTAATTCCAGTCTTTTATTACACTGATGTTAAATCGCAGGCACACTGTACACAATAGCATTCAGTAGCGTTCTGGACCCAGTCACCATCTTGGGAGCAGTACAAGGAATGCAGTGTTAAAGCCTTTCAGGGAATGGAGATCCACTCATTCATAATTCGCAGGAAGTTGAGATATGTAATGAACTTCACTGTCTTGGAGTGCTTTTTTTGTCGAGTGGAGGATAAATAAACCATTTTTTCCCAGCTCCCATTTCTTAGCCCATGCACAGCTGACACCGTTTTCTGTGATGGAAAATAATGGTGTGGACTCTTTCTAGGAATGCAGTTAACGTGGGGCCGAACACGTGCGTGTTGTTGTCACCAGTTCAGAGCCACCTGAAAAACTACGCGATTGATTGCTGGGCTATTGAAATCACGCTGTCGTTGTTCTTACTGCAAAAAAACAAAGCTGCAGCAAGACTTAGTGGCAGCTGCAGCACATCATTGTGATTGCCATGTCTTTGCTGAATTTTCTGCAGGGCAGGTCGTTAAATCTTGAAGGGCCCGTTCCAAGTCAGCCACGTAGAAGGATGCCGTGAATCCCCGTGCAATTTGTGCTCCTGAGTGACCCAACACAGGACTATCAGTGAGCCGGGGATAGTGTGATGTCCAGGATGTTTAAAATAAAAAGCAGCTAACAATGAAGCAAAGAAAATACTTTGGGAATGCAAATCAAGTCAGGATAAATCACATTTCACTGAGGGTTTCAGTGTTTCTGGTCCTGTATTGTTCTTGGGCCTGCTTTGCAGTCACTTTTCTGATAATGGCGGATCCAGCTTCTGTTGCGTTGTGTTCAATGACGAAGTGCTCAAAAGATACAACAATGCAAGTGAATACCTGCAAAGAACTGAATCTTGGGATAGTATATGGTAATATATTCGTACTTTGATAATAAAGCTACTGTGAGCTTTGAACTTTGAGTGTGTTCACCACTGCGTTAAACTCAGATGTACTAGTACAAACCCCAACCAGAAATGCCCTCTCAAATTCGTTGATTCCTCCTGTGAATTTATGATCTTGTAATGAACAGAAAGCAACTTCTGTACAATTCTGTTTCTAGGTAAGTAAACCTGATTTACTGACTACTTGCTTTGCAGCAAGAATTAGAGATTCCAGCGCAAGCATTTGATGTTCACTGAATATACAAGTACAGGTGTCCCCCCGCTTTATTAATGTTCACTTTACGCCACTTCGCTTTTACAAAAGACCTACATTAGTAACCTGTTTTCGAATTACAAAGAGGATTTTCGCTTTTACGAAAATTTTTCCCTTATAAATTGACGGTTTTTCACTTTACGCCATTTCAACTTGAGAAAGGTTTCATAGGGGCGCTCTACCTTTGTAAAGGGGAGACACCTGTACCTATAAATGGAGCAATGTGCATTTCATTTGTTTACAATGAAATGCAATGATGTATGATTTTTGATTTATGGACAACTTGTGGTCCCTCTCTCTGCATTGATGGGGTGGCAGGGTAGCGCAGTGTTTAGTGTAATGTTAATAGAGTGCCAGCGATCAGGGTTCAATTCCCACCGCTGACCGTAAGGAGTTTGCACGTTCTCCCCGTGCTCTGACTTTCTCCTCCAGGTGCTCTGGTTTCCTCCCATGTTCCAAAGACATATAGATTAGTAGGTTAATTAGTCACATGGGTGCAATTGGGCAGTGTAGGCTTATTGGGCCAGAAGAGCCCGTGAATATGCTGTATCTCTAATTTCTTTAAGTCTAACTAAATATTTTTTAAAATCTGGAATAGCTATTTAAATAATTTCAGCATGGATTCCCCACTTCAAAGGTAGTTCTTATTCTGTTAGAAATACGTCTGTTTTAATTGTAATTCTTTCTGATATAGTGTAATGCACAAAGTACCTGCTGCTATTTCTGCAGTTTCCCATAGGATATTCACCACAGTACTGGGTTGTTTGATACCATCGGCCCCTAAATAAGTACAGACATGCAATCTTTTGTTCTGACATTGATCTCTGAAGGTTGCCTTCAGGCACAACATAGGCATTGCTATTAAAGAGTATATATATCAAGCTGGATTAGCAGTTTCTCTTGTAAATGTATAATTAGAAGCCATTTAAATAACTATCTTCATCTATTTTCCTAATGAACACATTTGAATCATTTATTTTATGGAGTAATATGAGGTCTCTTGTGTTTGTCTGTTTTGATCTTTTTAACGTAACTGAATTAGCGATGTCCTCCACTGGTAGGAACCCACTAATGTACTTTTATCTATCATACCTCACGGTTTGTAAAGTCGATATGCTTGCCAGGATTGTTATTTTCTAGTTTGGCATTATAGATGTGCATAAACTAATGAGGGGCAGTGATATGGTCAACAGCCAGTCTTTTTGCTGGGGAACGGGATTGGCCAATGAGAGGGCAGAGGTCTCTGGTATGTGGGGAAAAATGTAAAAGGAAGCTGAAGGGTGGTCACTTCACAAGATTCAAGATTCAAAAACGTTATTGTCATTCTAACCGTACATCAGCTCTGCAGGGCAGAATGAGACAGCGTTTCCCAGGAGCAGTGCAATGATAACATAACAAGCGCAACACTATATAATAAACATAACAATAAATAGTAAAACACAACAGCCACATGTCAGTTAAAAACAAGTTATAAGTGTCCAGTGCAAGTTAAAAGTGTGCAAAACAGAGTCAGGTAGAGCAGCTATTTAGCAGTCTGACTGCCTGTGGGAGGAAGCTGTTTAGTAGCCTTGTGGTTTTAGTTTTGATGCTCCTGTAACGTTTACCTGATGGCAGAAGAACAAACAGTTCATGGAGAGGGTGTGAGGGGTCTTTAATGATGTACCGTGTCTTCTGGAGGCATCGACTCTGAAAGAGGTCTTGGACAGAAGGTACGGAGACCCCAATAACCTTCTCTGCTCCCCTAATCACCCTCTGCAAGGCTTTTTTGTTGGCAGCACTGCAGCTGTAGTACCAGGTTGTGATGCAAAAGGTCAGCACACTCTCAACCACGCCTCTGTAGCATGTAGTTAAGGTATTAGTGGTGAGTGATGCTTGTTTAAGCTTCCTCAGAAAGTGCAATCTCTGCTGGGCTCGTGGTCCATGTATAAAATGAGCTGCCAGAGGAGGTGTTTGAGGCAGGTACATGAACAGCATGTAACAGACACCTGGAAAGGTACATGGGTCAGAAAAGTTCAAAGAAATAGGGGTGAAACTGTAGGCAAATGGGACTGTTGGTCAACAGGAATGAATTGGGCCAAAAGGCCTGTTTCAGTAATTTATTATTGTTTCAGTACATGTAGACCAAGCAAAAATCCTTGTTAATTTTCAAAGAACAAAGAAATAATAAATCATATTTTAAATTGTTTTGATCTTTCAGCAGCAAACAAAAGAGTATACAAAATAACAGCGTTATAGCCATGTAAGCTGAACAATTAACCCAGAATTATTTTCTGCTTTTCTTGTTAATGGATTCCAGTTTTCAAATATTTCATCTGTTAGTTTTATTTCTTGGTGGGGGAATTTGAAAATTAAATTGGTTGCATTGTATTTAATGCTTCTAAAATTCGGGTAATATTATTTTAATAATGAGAATTTACCCTAGAATGTTTCAAAAACCATTCGAATGCCCTCAGACATATAATTTGACCTTTAGTAAAAGAAATGTTAGATCATTTTCACAACTGAATATTAATGAAAAATGCAATGTTCTCTGGTCCAGTGAAATTCTTGACCACTTAATTATATATAATTAAACCCTTCATTTATGTATCTTTGTAGGAATATTTATAGGTTCCTTCTGCTATTTTTGATTAAAAGGCATTCTTAATTCAATCACCTTCAGAACAAATTTTAAAATTCTGATTGTATTAAGAATTCACACTCTACCTTCTAAAAATCTGTTACAAAGCTGCTAAGTTTTAATTCCGCCAATTATCACCTTATATTTATACTGTTGCAGAACATTCACTATGACGCATGACCTTGTTATAACGTTTCTGTGTATATTGCCGCTAAAAACTGCGTGATCATAGGTTTTAATAAAAATTTGTTTATTAAATATGCCATTGTTAGCACAAAAACGGCTTCTCCATGGAGAGAGTTAAGGGGCACCAAGTTAATGGGAGTGCACATAATGGACAAACTCACCTGCTCCCTTACACCTTTTTAGTTATGAAATCACTGTAGCATTTCCACTTCTTGAGGAAGTTGAGGTGAGTGAGGCTCCCCAACCCCAATCTAATCACATTCTACCAGAACACCATTGAGAGATTCCTAACCAGCTGCATCCCTGCCTGGTCTAGCAACGGCAAGGCATCAGACCACAATTCCCTACGAAGAACTGCGAGGACTGAGGGGATCATCGGAGTCTCTCTTTCACCCGTCAGAGATATTTATCAGGAGCACTGCGCACACAGGGCCCTTAGCATTGTCAGTGATCCCTCCCACCAGTCCAACAGTCTATTTGAACCCCTACCATCGGACAGATGGTACCATAGCATTAGGACAGGAACTGTTAGAATGGGAAATGTTCTTCCTCCGGGCTGTAAGACTTAGAACTCCCTGCCACCACCCAGATCTCATCGTCTTTGAAGCGACAGTAGACTTAAGCTGTTTGTTTTTGAACCTGTGCTGTAACTGCACCTTACCATTTGTGGTTATATTACTTGTGTGTGAGTTGTATGTATTATGTTGTGCATCTCGGTCAGGAGGAATATTGTTTAATTTGGCAGTATATATGTGTATGGTTGAATGGCAATAAACTCGAATCGTTATCTTTGTTAAATTTTTAAGTCTTTTACTCTGTTATAATCTTCAGACTTCACTCAGTCGGGGCTTCACCAAAAATATGAAGTTGGAGGCAGTTACCCTGTGTAACCTTGCAGAAATATGTGTAGCTTCAATCACAAAAGTAAAGGGACGCTTGATGTGGCTGCACCTTGAAGGTAAGATGATTGAATAGATTTGTTAGAAACAGCAGTAATTCAGCTTGTTCAGTCTTTGTGGTCCTTCTATGACAAGACTATGTATGTAGATTTGTAAACCCATGCAATATGGATACCAGAAGTATTTGTAAATTAAAAACTTCTTTACAACAATGTTCAACAGATGAATGACATTTCAATCTTCAGCAAGTCTGGGGACATTCATGAAAAAGGGTTCTAATGGATTTCAGAGAATTCAGATAGAAGCAAGTTTTTGGAATCAATGCAAAATTAAATACATAGAATTTAGGAGCTTAAATGATTGGTAATACCTATTTGAGATTTCAGTAGACTGAGGAAATTAAATATTTATTGAATATTATTTGAAAGACTGGACATGGGCTAAGTGTTTGTTTTGTTATAGATTAGTTGAGGAGAATTTAAATTACAAACAAGAGAAAATCTGCAGATGCTGGAAATCGAGCAGTTCACACAAAACGCTGGAGGAACTCAGCAGGCCGGGCAGCACCTATGGAAATGAGTCAACAGTCAACATTTCGGGCCGAGACCCTTCATCAGTCCTGAAGGGTGTCGGCCTGAAACATTGACTGTTTATTCATCTCCGTAGGTGCTGCCTGGCCTGCTGAGTTCCTCCAGCGTTTGTGTACGTTGCGAGAATTTAAATTACTTCGAGGTGGAGGCAAGTAGAATGTGCCAGATTTAAATTTGTTTTAATAGTCCTCATTCCACAGTCAGCAAATTCAGAGAGACCCCTTGAGGTGAAAATGTAGCTTACTAAAGATGCATAAAAAATGTACATCACAATTTGAGATGGGGAGTCGGGCAGAAACAAGCATGGGAGGAAATGTTCTTAGCAACAGCGTAAAGTGAAAACATAAGCAAGCGGAACTAAGCATCTCAGACTCACATTTAATACGGTCATGGCTGATCTAGCCTTGATCTGAGCTTCAGATTCTTTCTGGACTCCCTTGTAGATCAAAAACACTCTTGTGTGCACTTGGATACAGCCAGTGGCCACTTTATTAGGTACAACTGTACATCTGCTCATTAATGCAAATATATAATCAACCAACCATGCGGTAGCAACTCAATGCATAAAAGCATGCAGACATGATCAAGAAGTTCAGTTGTTGTACAGACCAAACATCAGAAATGGGGAAGAAATGTGATCCAAGTGGCTTTCACCGTGGAACAATTGTTGGTACCGGACGCGGTGGTTTGAGTATCTCAGAAACTGCTGATCTCTTGGAATTTTCACACACAACAGTCTCCAGAGTTTACAGAGAATGGTGTGTTTAAAAAAACAAAACAAAAAGCACCCAGTTCTGTGGGTGAAAATGTCTTCTCAAGGAGAGGGCTCAGCAAGAGAGGCCAGATGGGTTCAAGCTGAAAAGAAGGTGATAGTTTAACTCAAATAACCAGGCATTACAACGGCGGCATGCAAAAGAGCATCTCTGGACACACAACATGTCAAACCTTGAAGTGGCTGGGATACGGCAGCAGAAGACTATGGGCATGCAGAAATATACTTCATGGCTATGAGTGTACAACCAGTCATTCAGTCTTCGCATTTCTCTGGAGTAGGAAATTCCAGAGATTCACAACTGTCAGGGAGAGCAAATTTCTTCCCATCTTCATCTTAAATAGACCAACCCCTCATCTAAAACTCTGTTCCCCGATTCCAGATTTCCCGACAAGAGGATGTTTCTTCACAGCATGTACCTTGTCTAACCCCTTTCAGCTCATCCAGACCTGGCAATATTTAATACTTTCAGCTTCCTTTCATATTAACATAGTCAAAGTTTTGCCTTTTTAATCTAGAAGATAGCACACACTCTGGAATGATGATGATAATGTCTGCTTATTGAAGCATTCCTTAAAGTAATTAATAGAAATATTAATACCTGCTATGATATTGCTGTGAGGCTGGGGGTGTTGTGGATAGTGTAGAGGGCTGTCAGAGGTTACAACAGGACATTGATAGGATGCAAAACTAGCCTGAGAAGTGGCAGGCGGAGTTCAATCCAGATAAGTGTGAAGTGGTTCATTTGGTAGGTCAAATATGATGGCAGAATATAGTATTAATGGTAAGACTCTTGGCAGTGTGGAGGATCAGAGGGATCTTGGGGTCCGAGTCCATAGGACACTCAAAGCAGCTGCGCGGGTTGACACTGTGGCTAAGCAGGCATACAGTGCATTGGCCTTCATCAATCGTGGGATTGAGTTTAGGAACTGAAAGATAATTTTGCAGCTATATAGGACCCTGGTCAGACATCACTTGGAGTACTGTGCTCAGTTCTGGTTGCCTCACTACAGGAAGGATGTGAAAGCCATAGAAAGTGTGCAGAGGAGATTTACAAGGATGTTGCCTGGATTGGGGAGCATGCCTTATGAGAATAGGTTGAGTGAACTCGGCCTTTTCTCCTTGGAGCAACAGAGGATGAGAGGTGACTTGATAGAGGTGTATAAGATAATGAGAGGCATTGATCATGTGGATAGTCAGTGGTTTTTTCCCAGGGCTGAAATGGCTAGCATGAGTGGGCATAGTTTTAAGGTGCTTGGAAGTAGGTACAGAGGAGATGTCAGGGGTAAGTTTTTTTACGCAGAGTGGTGAGTGCGTGGAATGGGCTGCTGGTGACGGTGGTGGAGGCGGATGTGATAGGGTCTTTTAAGGGACTTGCGGAAGGGTACATGGAGCTTAGAAAAATAGAAGGCTATGGATAACCCTAGGCAATTTCCAAGGTAAGGATATGTTCGGCACAGTCTTGTGGGCTGAAGGGCCTGTATTGTGCTGTCGGTTTTCTATGTTTCTATGATACGTCAGATTCAGACAAGAGAGGTTGAAGAAGTTGCTGCTTTACCTGGAAGGAGCTTTCTGAGTTAGTGGAGACTTGGAGTCATAGAACTATACAGCGCAGAAACGGGTCCTTCTGCCCATCTAGCCCATCCTGTTTGCTTAATGTCATTTCCTATACACAAGTGTAAGGAGAACAAAATATTCTGCCGAGTCCCAACAACCTACACCTGGACAATAACCCCCTCCCCCATACCTCTCCCATCCATGCACCTATCCAAATCCCTCAAGTTTTGAAATTGAGCCTGCATCCACGACTTGCACTGGCTGCTTATACCATGCTCTCACCACCCCCTGAATGAAGAAGCCCCCCCAAACATTTCATCTTTCACCCTTAACCCATGACTTCTGCTTAGAGTCCCACCCAACCTCAGTGGAAAAAGCCTGATTGCGTTTAGTATTAAGGGGAGTGGAGCATAGGGATTGTATTGACTAGGGACTGTGGTTCCTTGCAAGGAGTTGATAAAAAAACTGATTTAGTGCTGACCTACCTGAGATATACCAGGTGAGGTTAAGCAATATCATAATGACCAAGGACAGGTGCACGTTGAGTTAACGTCTCCCAGCAATATCCTTATGAAGGAATAAAATTGTCCAACGCAGAAAATGTTTCATCCACAAAGGCACAACTGACAAGCCGCGTGGGAAATACAACTTTCATACACAGAATTTTGAGTTGCATCTACAACCAAATTTCATAGTAATTTCCTGTCTTCCCCAGGTCTGTAGTCAGTTTGAATTTCAAGTAGTAAGAGAAAGAAATCGGAAGAGACGTGTTTTTATACAATATAGCTAGGATCAATGCCAGTGAACCAGACTTGGTTCATCAGTTTGCCAGGAATTTGGAGTCAGTATTATCAGTGCTCTGTGAAACTGACAGGAATTTACGATATCTATAAAGGTGCAGTTAGTAGAAAACCAAAAATTCTATCAGTAATACTTTGCTCCTCTATAAGATCTTCTACGGTAGTTTTCACAGAATGGCTGATTGATACAAACTTTATGCACTATAATCATGGTGCCAGATCTGATATGCTAAGGCTTATTATCCGAGTTTCTAGCAGTATATTAAATCATAATTACTGCTGAACAATCTCTGGCCTTGAAAACTGTGACAATGATTCCTTCAAAAGAGTATTTAAAACTGCAGTGTTCAAAATAGATTTTATTTTATTTCTTAATTCTTTGATTAATCCTATTTATATAGCTTAATTGTTTTCTGTGTCATTTCAATTAAAATGCAACTGGATGTGTGTAAGAGGGAAAGTGAAGATTAGATGTTGAATTTCTGCTTGATTGGCTAAGACTGCTAAGAGAACACCAAATCTGTGTTCATTAACTCTATGATAATCAACCCTTTTAAATTGATACATCTCTGAAAGAATTCGGTTAATAAAGTGAGACCATTTTAATCCTGAATCTTTCTGAGAATGAATCAACAGTAAAAGACTTGAAAAAATGTGTGTTAGTGTTAATATATCTGCTAAAACATCACCAAAATACAATTGTGTTTTGATGTACCTTTATTCTTAATTTTAACTACGAGGTGTCTTGGAAGATATTTTACATTTTAGTTTATCCATTGGTATGATATTGGGCAAGTTTTAACCCGTTTCGTTGTACTCCCACTAAGCGAATTCTGAGACCATAAAATATAAGAGAGGACAGAGGCTATTTGGCCCATCAGGTGTGCCCCACTGTTGTTTTTTTCCAGTGCTATTCTCCTGCCTCCTCCCCATAAGCTTTAACCCCTTTACCAGTCAATATCCCATCAATCTCTGCTTTAAATAAATCCAATGACTTGGCCTCCACAGCCATCTGTGGCAACGAGTTCCACAGATTCACCACCCTGACTGAAGAAATAACTCATTATCTCCATTTTAAAGGGATGTCCCTTTATTCTCTGAAGCTGTTCTTAAGCTTTATTTGGAAACAAAGCTTAAGAATCATCTGGAGATTTGAAAATCAGAATAGAGAAATGGTGAATAAGTGCTGAGCTGCCATTGTTATCATGAGTGTTACCTGGATGCTTGAGTGTGTCATAAAGGATTGCAATATATTGATTAGCATGATTCTACCCAGAAATGCCATAATAATGATTATACTCTGGAGTAAAATGACAAATCAATGTAGTGTCATAAAATTCCCAGGCAACACACATAAAATGATGGAGGAACTGAGCAGGCCAGGCAGCATCAACGGAAAAAAGTGCAGCCAGCATTTCGGACTGAGGGTCAAGGGGATGGGAAATGGTGAAGGGGAGGGGTGGAGGGGGGGGGGGTAGGCATTACTGGAAGCTTGAGAAATCCGTCATGTCCATCCATGGTCTCCTCCACTGTCATGATGAGGCCACACTTAGTTTGGAGGAACAACACCTTATATTCTGTTTGGGTAGCCTCCCACCTGAACATCGATTTCTCGAACTTGCAGTAATGCCTCCACCCCCCTTCTCACCATTTCCCATCCCCTTGTCCCTCTCTCATAAGAACATAAGAAATAGGAGCAGGTGTAGGCCATCCGGCCCATCAAGCCTGCCCCACCATTCAATAAGCTCATTGCTAATCTGTCCATAAACTCAGCTCCATCTACCTGCCTTTTATGTAAAAACCTATCTAACTGTTCCCTAAATATATTTAGTGAAGAAGCACCAACTGCTTCCCTGGGCAGAGAATTCCACAGATTCATCACTCTCTGGGAAAAACAGTTTCTCCTCATCTCCATCCTAAACCTTCTCCCCTGAATCTTGAAGCATATTATCTCCTTGCCTGCCCATCGCTTTCCTCTAGTGTTCCTCTCTCCACTCTTTTTTCTTTCTTCCATGGCCTTCTCTGTCTCTTTCACCAATCAACTTCCTAGCTCTTTGCTTCATCCCTCCCCCTCCAAGTTTCACCTATCGCCTGGTGTTTTTCTCTCTCCCCCTCCCTCCCACCTTTCAAATCCACTCAGCTTTTTTTCTCCAGTCCTGCCAAAGGGTTTCGGCCCAAAACATTGACTGTGCTTTTTTTCCCATCGATGCTGCCCGGCCTGCTGAGTTCCTCCAGCAGTAGGAGTGTTCACAAGACAAAACCTTAAACACCATTTGTAGCAATTTGCAAATGCTCCCGAGGTTGATTAACTTTACCTTATATAGAGATGTGCTCTGATTCTGGTTTGTATCTGGTTTTGTGGGGTGGGGGGTGGGTTGGGTGCAGTGGAAATTGCTGGCTTCTGGTTATTAACCCACCACCACTTTATCATTTCCTATCAGCCACTTTATGTATAGACACTCCAGTGCCTAGCATCACTTTATGGATGTACAATCATTCTATGTATATAAGATGTTTTGTGTATTTATCATTTTTTATTTATTCTTTATCTATTGATGTCTCATTTACACTTGTGTACGAAAGTGACATTAAACAATCTTAAGTACTTGAATAACCAAACCTGACAATTGATGTCACAGTTTGACAACTATGACTAGTAACTCACAGACAGCTAGTACATTTAAAAAGAAAGTGGGAAAATAAAACTGGGTTGAAAGTGATTACTACCCCAAAGCAGAAGGGTAATACTCAGAGCACTCCTAAAGCTATGCAGTATCTGTGGAAAGAGAAACCGAATTTAAGTTTCAGGTCAAACATAATTTTTCAGTACTTGGGAAGAGAGCATAAACACATTGCTTAAGTAGCAGAGGAGTTGGGTTGCAAAAAGTCACGAGAGGAAGCAGTGATTTCACTGACGTCCGTGGCTGTAGGTCGAAAAAGGCAGTGCGTCATGGCAGTTTTTGGTGTTGGAAAGCACCCAATCAGTGAACAGGATTCATTAGAAAGGGTGAATAAAAATAAGGCAAGCAGAGAGGCTGCTGTATGAGTGGGCCAGTGTCGGAGTGGCTTTGGCTCGTTGGGCTTGGTTGAGGTAAGTTTCTTCTTTGTTCTTCGTTCCTCATCTGTTGGAGGACAGTTAGCGCAGTGAGAACGGCTCCAGAGGCGCTGTTTTGTATTGCATGTGAAATGCGGGAGTTCTGGGAGACCTCCTGGTTAATCACATGTGCACCAGGTGAGGAGCTCCAAGCTGCAGAACCTCGGACAACGTGTTAAGGAACTGCAGCTGCAGCTCGATGACCTTTAGCTCATATGGGAGACTGAGGGAATGATAGATAGGAACTACAGAGAGGTAGTCACCCCAGGGTTGCAGGAGGCATGTAACTGGGTGGCTATCGGGAGAAGGAAGGAAAGTGCACAGCCAGGGCAGAATACCCCTGCGGATTGTTGCCTGCGCTATGTACCAGTGAGGGTAAGAATAGGATGACTTGGCAGGTGAATGTATTGCTGAGAAATTGGTACAGGGGCCGGGAGTTCATATTTCTGGATCACTGGGATCTCTTCTGGGGAGTGTATGACTTGTACAAGAAGGGACAGGTTACCCCTGAATCTGAGGGGGACCAATATCCTCGCAGGCAGGTTTGCTAGAGCTGTTTGGGCGAGTTTAAACTAATTTGGCAGGGGAATGGGAACCAGAGTAATAGTGCTGAGGAAGAGGTAATTGGTTTTAAAAACTGCGGCTGTGTATACTGAGACTGCTACCAATGGCAGGCTAATGATATTGCAGTGAGTTCCAGCGTAAAAGCCCGACAAAATCGAAAAGGGTAATGAATACTGGAATGAAGGTGTTATATTTGAATGCACACAGTATATGGAATACGGTAGACGAACTTTTACCACAGTTGTAGATTGGCTTGTATGACATGGACATCACTGAATTGTGGCTGAAAGAAGATTACAGCTGGGAGCTTAACATTCAAGGGTACACGTTGTATCACAAGGACAGGCAAGTAGACAGAGAGGGTGGGGTGGCTCTGTTGGTAAAAAAAGAAGTCAAATCATTAGAAACGGGTGACATGGGATCAGAAGGTGTAGAGTCATTGTGGGTTTAGCTAAGAAACTACAAGGCTAAAACGACCCTGATGGGAGTTGTATACAGACCTTCAAACAATAGCAAAGATGTGGTCTACGAATTACAACGGGAGATAGAAAATGCATGTCAGAAGGGCAGTGTTATGATAGACATGGTGGATTTTCATATGCACCATATTTTTGGGAAAATCAAGTTGGTGCTGGATCCCAAGAGGGTGAGTTTCTAGAATGCCTATAAGATGGCTTTTAGAGCAGCTCATGGTTGAACACCTAAGGGATCAGCTATTCTGGATTGGGTGTTGTGCAATGAACTGTATTTGCTCAGGGAGTTTAAGGTAAGAGAACCCTTAGGCAATGATCATAATATGATAGAATTCACCCTGCAGTTTGAGAAGGAGAAGCTAAAGTCAGATGAATCAGTATTACAATGGAGTAAAGGCAATTACAGAGGCTTGAGAGAGGGATTGGCCAAAATTGATTGGAAGGGAACTCTAGCGCAGATGATGGCAGAGCAGCAATAGCTGGAGTTCCTGGGACAATTCAGAAAGCACAGGATAGATAACTCCCATAGAAGAAGTATTCTGAAGGTAAGATGGATGCAACCATGGCTGACAAGAAGTGAAAGCCAACATAAAAACTAAAGAGAGGACATATAATAGACGAAAATTAAATGGAAAGTTAGAGGATCGAGAACCAACAGAGGGCAATAAAAGAGGTCATGAAGGAAAAGGCAGAATACTAAGGTAAGCAAGCCAGTAATATTAAAGAAATTCCCAAAAGTTTGCTCAAATATATCAAGTGTAAAAGAGAGGTACGAGTGGATATTGAACTGCTGGAAAGGTAGGAATGGGAGACAAGGAAATGGTGGACGAATTGAATAGGTATTTTGCATCCTTCTTCATTGTGGAAGACAATAGCAGTATGCCAGAAGTTTGAAAATCAGGGGCTAGAGGATATTCTAGTGAGAGGATGCTTGGGAAACAGAAAGGTCTGAAGGTAGGTAAGTCACACTGACCAGATGGTCTACAGCACAAGGTTCTGAAAGAGGTGGCTGAAGGCTTTAGTAATGATCTTTCAAGAACCAGTAGATTCTGGCTTGGTTCTGGAGAACTGAAAAATCCACTCCACTCTTCAAGAAGGGAGAGGGGCAGAAAAATGAAAATATAGACCAGCTAGTCTGACCTCAGTGGTCAGGAAGGTGTTGGAGTTGATTGTTAAGGAAGTGGTTTTGGGGTGGTTGGAGGCACATGATAACATAGGCCGTAGTCAGCATGGTTTCTTCAAGGGAAAATCCTGACTGACAAATCTGTTGCAATTCTTTCAAGAAATCACAAGCAGGCTAGATGTTGAGTATTTGGATTTTCAGAAGGCATTGACAAGGTGCTACACATGAGGCTGCTTAACAAGATAAGAGCCCATGGTATTACAGGAAAAGTACTGGCATTGATAGAGTATTGGCTGATCGGCAGGAGGCAAAGAGTAGGAATAAAGGGAGCCTTTTCTAGTTGGCTGCCAGTGACTAGTCGTGTTCCACAGTTGTCTGTGTTGGGACTTTTTACGTTGTATGTCAGTGATTTAAATGATGAAATTGATGGCATTGTAACCAAATTTGTGGCTGATACGAAGATAAATGGAGGGGCAGGTGGTGCTGAGAAAGAAAAGAGGCTATAAACAGGCAGAGTTGGAGAATGGGCAAAGAAGTGGCAGGTGGAATACAGTGTTGGGAAGGGTGTGGTCATACACTTTAGTAGAAGAAACAAAAGTGTAGAATATTTTCTAAATGGAGAGAAAATTCAAAAATTGGAGGTGCAAAGGGACTTGAGATTCCTCGTGCAGGATTCCCTAAATGTTAATTTGCGGGTTCAGTCAGTGGTGAGGAAGGCAAATGTAATGTTAGCATTCATTTCAAGAAGACTAGAATATCAAAGAACGGACATAATGTTGAGACTTTATAAGGTACTGTTGACACCTTACTTGGAGTATTGTGAATAGTTTTGGGCTCCTTATCTAAGAAAGGATGTGCTGCCATTGGAGAGCGTTGAAAGGAGGCTCATAAAAATGATACCAGGATTAAAAGGCTTGTCATATGAAGAGCGTTTGGTGGCTCATCAGAAGACTATAGGGTGACCTCATTGCAACCTATCAAATAGCGTTAAGAGCACCAAATTTCTTGGTGTTCACCTGGCGGAGATTCTCACTTGGTCCCTCGACACCAGCTCCATAGCCAAGAAAGCCCAGCAGCGTCTTTACTTTCTGCGAAGGCTAAGAAAAGTCCATCTCCCACCCCCCCGCCCATCCTCATCACATTCTACAGAGGATGTATCGAGAGCATCCTGAGCAGCTGCATCACTGCCTGGTTCAGAAATTGCACCATCTCGGATCACAAGACCCTGCAGCGGATAGTGAAGTCAGCTGAGAAGATCATTGGGGCCTCTCATACCGCTATTACAGACATTTATACGACACGCTGCACCCGCAAAGCTAACAGCATTGTGAAGGACCCCACGCACCCCTCACACAAACTCTTCTTCGTCCTGCCATCTTGCAAAAGGTACCAAAGCATTCGGGCTCTCACGACCAGACTGTGTACAAGTTTCTTCCCCCAAGCCATCTGAGTCCTCAATACTCAGAGTCTAGACTTACATCATTTATTATTATATTGTAATCCGTCCTCTACTGCGCCTATTGTCTTGTTTATTAATGATTGTACTGCCCTGCACTGTCTTGTGTACTTTATGTAGTCCTGTGCAGATCCGTAGTCTAGTGAAGTGTTTATGTTGTTTTATGTAGTCTAGTGTAGCCTTGTGCTGTCTCACATAGTCTAGTGTAGTTTTGTGTTTTTTCATGTAGTACCAGGTTCCTGGAGGAACGTTGTTTTGTTTTTACTGTGTACCGTACCAGCAGTTTATGGTCGAAATGACAGTAAACTTGACTAGACTAGTGAAAGGTCTTGATAGAGTGGATATGGAGAGGATGTTTCCTATGGTGGGTGAGTACACGTCCACAGCCTCAGAATAGAGGAGCATCCCTTTAGAACAGAGATGAGGAATTTCTTTACCTAAAGACTAGTGAATCTATGGAATTCATTGCCACAGGCAGCTGTGGAGGCAGTCATTGGGTATATTTAAGGCAGAAGTTGATAGAATCTTGATTAGTCAGGGCATGACAGGATACAGTTAGAAGCCAGGGGATTGGGGCTGAGGGGGAAATGGATCAGCCATGATGAAATGGCAGAGTAGACACAACGGGCCAAATGTCCTATATCTTACGGTCTATTGTCTTATGGAGAAGATGAGGAAGAAGAAAGGGTGGGACAAAGAGACTGTCTCTGATAGTACAAGGCTACGTCAAATGGGTTAATGTTAGATAATTATAGTTCTGTCTTTGTGTTGCTAATAACAAAGTTGTGTGTCAGGCTGGTTTGTATTACTGGATACATGGATAATTCTGGTAAAGATGGAGAAAGTGAGTTACATGCTGAAAGATTCCACCATTTTTCGTTTTTGTTTCCGATCGCCAGAATTGACAGGTTTTTAAATATTCAAGCAACTTTTAAGTAAACTGTAATGTAGTTTCTGATTTGTTTGCCTTCTTTGTGCTAACTTGATCAATAGAGTTGCTAAATATTTTAAATAGTGTCATACTACCTTATAAATAGAAAGAAAAGTGAAAGGATAACATTGGAAATGCATTGCAATTAATAAAAATATTCTACTTATACAATATATACATATTACTCTATAAAAAGTTGCATTTCTCAAAAAAGGCATGTCCAAAGCCATCTTTCCATGAAAATCTGATTTTAAATCTATTTTTTAGCCTGGGGAAAGGTACACACTCAGGACAACAAAATACTTTTTTGGGTTTTAATTCCTTTATCTGTTATAGATGTTTTAGTGCCGGAAGAGGGTCTTAAAGCAAAACGAATGAATTTACAACCGGTTCCTGCCATTACAATCTCAGTTTAACCTTCGTTCCACACCATTGTGTGTTGACAAATTGCATATGCAGTATAAAAATACATAAAGCAAACCTCACGAAACTAATTCAGTAGTGGCAATTCTGAAGGAGCACAATACAAACAACATTACCTTGTACATAGATGAGATGCATTCGCTTACATTTTTCACTGCTAAGATGTCTACCCCTTTTAGTACACACGTGCTTAACTTCCAAACAGAGACTAAACATTCACGTTACACTGTTACATTCACAATCAGTCACGATACAATAAAGTTCGACAAAAGGTACACTTTGGCACAACTTTTACAAGGTATTGCGTGGTAGTTAAATTACAGGAAGACTGACCTACTTGGCCAGTGAGGAACTTTGCACAAGCCACACTATCCAGTGCCGATGCCTTCACTCATGAAAATCTAAAGCATCCACATGTAAAACATGTCAAGTTACCTATATTCTCAATTCGCCAACAAGCATAAACGAATTCACATGGATATTGTCAATTAATACCTTTCCTCACCATGCCCAGTATCTCTGGGAGGAACTTCATCCCAAAGCCCCACCAGCTTCTTCTGCAGAAAACAAAATGGTCTTCCCACTATTCCACGCGTGCGTAATGACATCACTGTCCTCACTTAAAGGCATGGACAACTATTCTACCATTACCCAGATGGATGCTTAAGTACACTTTTAACATTAATGAATAAGATTCGGCAGTCACCCAGTTACATCTATATATATATATTATATATAAAACCTTTCCAAGCATATAAAACACTTAAGAAATGTATGTATTTCAATAATTAAACCACGGCATTGCTTAGTAATAATTGTAGATTTCATCAGGGCAGGGTCTTTCACATGCTCCATTATTCTCATTTTATCCTTTACCTGTATCCTTTAAAATTGTTCCAACGTTGACTGACTGTAGCCTAATGCTTTTCCAATGACTGATAGTGTTTCACCTCTTTCTGATCACTTTATTATTTCCATTTCATTTTCAATCGTGATCGTTTTCTGTCAAGGGAACAGAAAACTGCAGATTCAGCAGCAGCCACGGGTCCTCTGCTCCCCTGGGTCCTAAAGTCCACCCGCACTGAGACAGGTTAAGTGGAACAAGTGTGGCCGGTGCTGACTGGAAAAGGGCTGTGGGGGGGGGGGGGGTCAGAGTGAGTTTTGCTAAGAACTATTTAAGCCAACTACAAAGTTACACACTCAACACAGTGTTAACGGCAATGTCTTAAAATGGCGGACGGCGTTCTCCTCCCTCCGTTCTTAAGTACAAATTGTTCGAAAGTCAGAAATTCGTAACTCGGGGACTGCCTGTGTGTGTGTGTGTCTGTGTGTGTATGTGTATTTATATATATATATATATATAGATAGATAGATACAGGTGTGCCCTGCTTTATGAATGTTCGCTTTACGCCACTTCACTTTTACAGAAGACCAACATTTGTAACCTGTTTTCGCATTACAAAGAGGATTTTCACTTTTAAGAAATTTTTTCCCATAGAAATTAATGATTCTTTGCGTTACGCCATTTTGGCTTAAGAATGATTTCATAGGAACACTCTACCTTTGTAATGGGGGGGGGACACGTGTGTGTGTGCACACGCGTGCACACACTCACACTCACACACTATCCATTATATAGCAAACACCTGCTTTCTCTTGCAAGGAAGTATTAAAAAGTGCTTGGAAGTATCTTCCAAGAAGTATGAGAATTTATATATGTCTTCATCTATGGATGTGTAGATAGTGCTTAAGTACTTTTTTTAAAATTGATTTTTTATGCATTTTCTACAACACTACAAAAAAAACCCCCAAGAATGAAATAGGAAATTAATACAGTGCAAGATAAACATACAAAGGTAATATAATACAGAATATAATAATTAAAAAAGCACCCAAATTGAAGTCGTGTAAAGTTAGTATCCACCCCCACCCCCGCAAAAAAAAACTCCAGACCAACCAGAGCAAAATGTAGGAAATATAAATCAGAACATTCAAACCCCCAAAACTGTAAATACAATTAAAAACAGAAGATAATAATGCCTACTACCAAAAAAAAGCTGAAAGCAAGGGACTGAAAAAGAAACTTAGTCAAAAGGAAAGTTATGAAAATACTCAATAAAAGGTCCCCAGACCTTATGAAACTTTATGTCCAAATTAAGAATTAAGTAATGAATCTTTTCAAGATCTAAATGGGATATAATATCGTTAAGCCATTGAGCGTGCGTGGGTGGGGCAACATCTCTCCATCTAAGAAGAATTAGACGTCTAGCTAGGGGAGAAGCAAAACATAATATTCGGTGTTTAGTCAAACTCAAACGTATATCTGTCTCAGCCAAGAAACCAAAAAGAGCAATTAAAGGGTTAGGTTCTAAGTGGCGATTCAGAATACAGGATAAAGTTAAGAAAACATCCCTCCAAAATTTCTCCAGACTAGGACAGGTCCAGTACATATGAATGAGAGAAGCCTCGCCACTTTTGCATTGATCACAAAGAGGACTAATATTAGGATAAAATTGAGATAATTTAGATTTGGACATATGAGCCCTATGAACAATCTTAAACTGTAAAAGACAGTGGCGAGCATAAAGAGAAGTTGAGTTAACCGACTTGAGAATCGAGTCCCAAACCTCAGCAGATAAAGGGATATTTAAGTCATGCTCCCAAGCCATTCTGATTTTATCCACAGGGACTAAGTAAGGATACTGATTTATCACGAATAAAAGATATTAAACCTTTACACAATGGTTTAATAGAAAGAAACAAGTCCATAGCATTTTTCTCAGGCATCTCAGGGAAGTTGGGTAATAAAGGATTAATGAAGTGTCTAATTTGGAGATATCTAAAGAAATGGGTATTAGGTAGATTAAACTTAGCAGAGAACTGTTGAAAAGATGCGGAACGATTATCAATGAAAAGATCTTCAAAATACCTAATGCTCTTTCTATACCAATCATAAAATGTTGAATCATGCATAGAAGGTAGAAAAAGATGATTATGTAAAATAGGACTAGAAAGGGAAAAACCATAGAAACCATGAAATTTCCTAAACTGGGCCCATATTCGCAGAGTATGTCTAACAAGAGGATTGACAATTAGTCTAGACAAACTACTAGGGAGTGCAGATCCAAGAAGTGCAGAGATAGATAGATCCTTAGTGGAATTCAGCTCCATTGCTACCCATTTAGGGCGGTCAGACTGGCTATGGAAAGAAGACCATAAGATAAGACAATGAATGTTAGCTGCCCAGTAGTATAGACGGAAATTAGGTAAGGCCATGCTGCCCTCTTTTTTCAGATTTTTGAAGGTAAGTTTTGTTAATTCTGGAACGCTTACTCTTCCACAGATAGGACAAAATAATAGAGTCTAAGGAATCAAAAAAGGTTTTAGAAATAAAAATTGGAATAGATTGAAATAAGTATAAAAATTTAGGGAGAACATACATTTTAATAACATTAACACGACCTACCAAGGACATAGATAAAGGTGACCATTGTGACAAACTCTGTTTTGTAGAGTACAAAAGATTGGCAAAATTTTCACGAAAAAGATCCTTAAAATTTCTTGTAACTGTAATACCAAGGTAGGTAAATTGATTATCAACTACTTTAAAGGGGAGGTCACGAAATACTAATACTTGTGCTTCTTTATTAATTGGAAAAAGTTCACTCTTATGTAAATTAAGTTTATAGCCAGAGAACTGGCTAAATTGATCAAGAAGTGAAAACATTGGAGGTAAGGATGTGGACGGATTTGAAAGAAAAAGTAATAGATCATCAGCATAAAGAGAAACTTTATGCTCAACACCCCCCCTCCAGATCCCCGTCAATTCAGGACAACTTCGAAATGCAATCGCCAGAGGCTCTACAGCCAAATCAAAAAGAAAGGGACTTAAGGGGCATCCTTGACGGGTGCCACATTTAAGGTTAAACAACTAGGATTGCTGAGAATTAGTCAAAACAGAGGCGGTAGGACATAGATATAGTAATTTGATCCAAGAGATAAAACTTTGACCGAGGTCAAATTTTTCTAAAACCACAAAGAGGTAGTTCCACTCTATACGATCAAACGCTTTCTCCGCATCAAGAGAGATAACGCATTCAGGAGTCTCAGTTGAAGGTGAGTATAAAATATTAAATAAACGCCGTATGTTAAAAAAGGGAAGACGATATTTAATAAAACCAGTTTGATCATCAGAAATAATAGAGGGTATAACAGTTTCTAATCTGTGAGCCAAAACTTTGGCCAAAATTTTAACATCAACATTAAGCAAAGAAATCGGCCTGTAAGAGGAGCACTCTGTTGGATCTTTGCCCTTTTTAAGTAAAAGAATAATACATGCCTCATTAAATGAGGGTGGCAATTTACCATAATTAAACGAGTCAGATAGTACTGAGAGTAACTGAGGTGAAAGAAGTGAAGAGAATGATTTATAAAATTCTATGGGGAACCCATCAGGACCAGGAGATTTACCTGACGACAGTGCAGAGATTGCAAAAGATACTTCTTCTAATGATATAGGCTCATTAAGTTTTGCTTTAGAATCAGATGAAATCGAAGGGATATTCAAGCTATTTAAAAAAAGATCAACAGAAATATTCTCATTCAGGGATTCGGAGGAATAAAGCTGAGAATAAAAATTCTTAAATAAGTCATTAATTTCTAAGTGATTTGATGTAATATCCCCGTTCTCCTTCCGGATCTTTGTAATATGTTGTTTAGCTTTAAAACGTCTCAACTGATTAACTAGAAACTTGCCAGATTTATCACCATGAATATAAAAGCGACTCTTACTTTCAAGAAGTTGACGTTCAACTGGTTGAGTAGAGAGAAGGTCAAATTTAGTTTGGAGTTCTACACGCTTCTTATATAATTTGGGGTTTTTAGTCTGAGCATATAATTGATCTAATTCTTTAATCTGATTAATCAGGTCTAATCGCTCTGAACGGGACTTTCTATTAAGATTCGCTGTATATGAAATTATTTGACCCCGTAAATATGCTTTCATAGCATCCCAGACAATCTGGGATGAAATTTCAGATGACGTATTAGTGTTTAGGAAAAAAGTTATCTGGTCCTTAATAAATTTTACAAAAATCATCATCCGATAATAAAGTCGGGTTAAAGCGCCAATGTTTATTCCTTTGAGGGAGACCAGGAAAATTTAGAGACAAAGTGACTGGGGCATGATCGGAGATCAGTATACTCTGATAGTCACAAGAATGAACAAATGAAATAAGTTGATTATCAATTAAGAAATAGTCAATTCTAGTAAAGGTATGATGAATATGTGAAAAAAAGGAATAATCTCTCTCAGTAGGATGAAGGAAACGCCATATATCAGAGATACCGTAGTTAGAACGAAAAGTGAGAATAGCTAAAGCAGAATTAGTAGGTAATCTAGTAACAGGAGACGATCGATCCAAAGTTGGGTCTAACCAGCAGTTAAAGTTGCCACCCAATATAAGAGAATATAGGTTCAGATCTGGTAATGAGGAAAAAAAGCGTTCAAAAAAATTAACATCGTCAGAATTAGGAGCATACAGGTTAGCTAGTACTACCTTAGTATTATATAATTTGCCAGAAACAATAATAAAACGGCCATTTGTGTCAGATATCGAAATTATCGATTCAATTATTGAAACTACGAATATGAGTTTCTTGGAGGAAAGCAATGTCAGCTTTAAGTTGCTTAATATGGGAGAAGACCTTTCTTCTTATAACAGGATGATTCAATCCCTTTACATTCCAGCTCACAAATTTCAATGGACTAACCATTATCAATTGTTAAGACGTAAAAGGCAGTAGGCATATATAAGATCAAACATTGCAATAACAGTTTGGAAGCAAAAATATAAACATAAATCAATAAAATCAGGACATAGACATGTCCTGGATAACAAGGAAAAACAAAAAAATAATAGATAGTGTTGGTACTGGAGAATCCACCCCACCCTCACAACCCAAAACTAGATGGTTACCCAAAAAAGCAGCTAGCTCTACAGAAAATAGGACACCCCAAAAACCAACTTCCAGTTCCGTAACATTAACATAAGCTCCGTGTAAATAATATAGCAGATAGTAACTAATTTATGCACTACAAATCAAAACTACAAATAGGAACAACTTCATCAGAAAGAATATAAAACTTAATACAAAATAGTAATCAAGAACTAATCTACCCACGAGAAACTATGAAAAATTGAAAAAAAAAAGGGTAAAAGGGGGAAATTCTATATTTAAAGAGAGTACATATCAGCCGTTTTAAAAGAAGGCAGGTCTTATACAGTAAATTGACAGGGAGACCTTCAATAAAAAAACTCTAAGCCTCCCAAATAAATTAAGACCAGTTGTAGTTCTCTATAGTTAAAGCTATTCAAAAGTAAACTAAATTACACAAATGAAATCTAAGTCCACAGGAAAACATTAATTTAAATCATCTATTTAAGAAAATCACACCCAGTCCAAGGAGAGACCAACTAAAACCCTTAGGTTCTCAGTAGTTAAGGACTAAATTATTCAAATAGAGTCTGAGTTCACAAAAAAGACTTTAATTCAAGAAATACTCATCTGCCATTTTAGAAGGTCAAACCGGGTCCAAAGAAGTCAAGATGGCTAGAAGATTTCCAACAAACATCTCAGCCTCTCTAACTGACTTAAACCACTTATATTCTCGAGTAGTAAGCGTAATTCGAAGATCGGCAGGATTGTGAAGGGAAGGTTTGAATCCACGATTAAAGAACTCTTTCATAACGCCTTTGAACTCGGCATGCATCTTCAGAGCCTGGGGAGCATAGTCTTCCACGATACGAATGGTATTATTTCGGAAAGTCAGCGTGCCTCCATAATCAAACGATTTTTCACCTGATAACGATGGAAACACAGGATAACTGGTCCTGCTCTAGAACCCAAAACAGCTCGAGGGACATAAATTCTGTGAGCTCTTTCTAGCTCAGGTGGAGTCAGGAGAAATTCTTTCCCGAAAATCTCACAGAGAAAAGAAGAGAAAAATTCAACGGGGGAACCCGTTTCAGTGGCCTCTGGCAAACCGAGAATTCGCAGATTGCAACTCCTGCTCCGATTTTCGAGATCCGCCATTTTGGAAATAAGTTTGCTGTTTTGCTCCGTTAAGTTGGAACAGAGAGTTTCCAAATGCTGAACGCAGTGTTTTAAATCTTCAGAGGTTAGGTCGATGCGAGATAAATGTTCGGCTTGATCATCCACTCTGGCGTTAATCTGATCCAATTTTGACTCCAGCTGACTGATAGAGGCTCTAAATTCAGTCTTGATATCAGTTAAAATGTCTTGTCGATTCTGTTCTAGGATAGAGAGAATCTCGGCAGACAAAGACGTGGGAGTTTCTTTTTTCCCGGATTTAGGATTTTTTGTAGCCATTGTAAGATAGACATATTCGCAGGCAGATAAGAAAAAACAGAATAACGAACTAAGGTTTAAAAAGGGAGACATAGTGCGAAGGTAAGAAATGTAACGGAGCAAAAGTTTGAAGCGACTAAACAATCGCCATCTTATCGGAAGTCCCTAAGTACATTTTTAAGATTCACATACCATTTGATCACTTGCTATTTTGTAACCCTGAGTCAAACTTTCAGAAGGGTAAGTCATCTAGCACTGTGAAGCGTACTAAATTACAAGCATTAAGTGGGTTATCTATATGCTTTTTATTGTAACATATCCCTGTAGAGGGTGGGAGAACAAAGTATTAATGTCCAATTGATGGCGCTCCCTTTTATTTTACTGGTATAGTGCTCACAATTCAAGTTAAACAGCTTGTGCTGCATCTCGTTTGCTCTTTGTCTTTTCTGCTGAGAAATCAATTCACTTCCTCCAAATGCTGAAAGTAGAATGCTAAAAGTAGTCTCATTCATATACGATGGGGATGATAGATTTTCGCCAAGATCCCAAATTTTTATTTATTGTAATTATTATTACATTACACTGTACTGCAATGCTGTTACAGCTTGGGGCATTGATATTCAATTCCAGCGCCGTCTGTAAGGAGTTTGTATGTTTTCTCCGTGATCACGAGTGGTTTCCCCCTCATAGTCCAAAGATGGACTGGGTAGTAGGTTAATTGGTCATTGTCAATTGTCCCTTTGATTAGGCTAGTGTTAAATAGATGGGTTGCTGGAGAGTGCAGCTCGTTGGGCTAGAAGGGCCTGTTCTGCACTGTATCTCAAAATTAATCATTTCCTATTGGCTTCATTCACCTGGCTCCAAGGTGAGAAAGGAAATAATTATTAATTGATAATTGCATTTGGCAACTTGAACAAGGTGTTCAAGTAGACCTTTAACGGTCATTTTGCCATCTATGTTGAAGGTTGAAAAATATCAACACTGAAAGTGTAATTTATAAAAACACCCACATTCACTTAATCCTTATGTCAGCCATGGCTTCTGATTTGCCCTCACAGAGACCTATTTAACAATAGCGAAGTCCTCAATGTACTTCTCTATATAGCCAGTCAAAAATTCCACATATTCATGAATGTTAGTAAGACCACAAGGCATGGAAGTCAAACCCTAACCCTAACCCATTGAGTCTACTCCATCATTTCATCATGGGTGATTTATTATCCCTCTCAATCCCATTCTCCTGCCTTCTCCCTGTAATCTTTGATGCCCTGAATTAATCAAGAATTATTCAATCTCCACTTTAGATATACCCACTAACTTGGAAATGAATTCCACAGATTCACCTCCTTCTGGCTAAATAAATTCCTCCTCATCTCTCTTAAATAATAGACATTCGGAGGAGTCAGCGGGAGATGCTCATGGAGTGAGTACTGTTTTAGATTTGCTCCATAACCTTTACTTTTTTTAACCTTTGATCACCCTTATTCAACTTATTTTTACCTACACCAAAAGATTCTTGCTATTTTTTTGGACTTATCATTAAGAGTTTATTGTGAATTTTTGAAGATATGTACTCAGAAATGGCTCTTAGATCTAAAGGATGAGAACCCGGGCGGAACCTGAATGGTAATGGAAAGAAGCAAGCTCGTCCGCAACGCACTGAATTAACTTATGAATTGTTATTGGAGGTTTTGGATAAAAAATTTGATGAACAACAACAAATTTTTAAACAAGATATAAAGGCTTTTCAAGATTATATGGATAAAACAGATTCAGTAATTAACCAGCAGCAAGTTCTTGTCGCATCTCTGCAAGAAGACGCTCGGAAACGAGATTTGATAATTGAAAAATTGCAACGGGACTTACTTTCGACTACTAAACTGGTGGAAACACTTAAAGCCAAGAGTGTCGACTTTGAGAATCGGTCCAGAAGACAGAACCTACGTATACTTGGTCTTCCAGAAGGTATCGAACAAGGCGACCCTATGAAATATTTTGCTCAACTTTTAAAGGATGCGTTCCCGTCTGTTTTTCCAGACAGCCCGCCGTTACTTGATCGTGCTCATAGAATTATGTGTCGATCACTGAGTATTTCAGCTAAACCCTCGGTTGTAATTGTTCGGTTTCATTACGTACACGTTAAAGAGCAACTTATTCATGTGGCTCGGCGTGCAGGAATGGTTAAATTTCAAGATTACAATTTCTGTTTAGTAGAAGATTTTAGTCCTGAGGTAATGAGGACAAGGCTTCTTTTTAAACCACTGATGTCTGAATGTTATGAGAAAAATTTAAAACCAGCGCTCTTATACTCTGCGAAGCTCAGAATCTCCCCGCCGAACGCTCCTCGCCAGGTTTTTCTTTCTACATCTGAAGCGAGAAGTTTTCTGAACGAGAACTTCCCTACTGCTACGGTCTCTCTTGACTAATGAATGAGTGATTTTGATCATGTAAGATGGTTTTTTGGTGTAGGTTTACTTTATACTTTATACTCAAGTTAAAGTGTTTTTTCGACATATTAATCGTTTTGTTTTACGCACTTTAACCATTATACTATATCGCTGGCTATTTTCTGTTCCTTCGAAGGTGTATTCTTAAACCTTCGAAGGTGAATACTTTTTTACTAAGATGGTGGTTTTTTGAAAAAGCATTTTTGGTGTTTTTTTTTAAGATGGCGCTATTTTTTTTCTCTTGTCTTCTTCCTACAATGCATCGCTTATCACAGTTTAAATATTTTTTTGTTTGTCTGGGTTTTAACCCAATTTATAAGTTTTTAGTGATTATATTTTCTTCGTTTTTTTTACTACCAATTATATTAAAAAGTTTGGTTTTAGTATAGTGATTATAATTTTTAAAGTTTGGGTGGATTTTTTTAAATATATATCCTTTATATATGGAGTGGTCTTCCGCTGATATGGGAGTAGTGTTAGTTTCATTCCTTCTTTTTCTCAGCCTTTTTTTGGCTCTGTTTTTTTTTCTCTTTCTTGAGTGGGAGTTGGGTGGTCTTTTTTCTAAGTCTATACTTCTTTTACCGTTTTTTTTTTAGTTTTTTCATTTGGGCTGATTTTAAACTACAAATATGTCCGCGATGTCATCACTTCCGGGTCCGCTTTTCATTTTTGTTCCTCATCTGGGTGCATGAGTTTATAATTTGGTTAACCCTTTTTATACCAAAGGGTTGATTTTAGAAATATGGCTCAGACCATTAATTTTGTTTCTTGGAATACTAATGGTTTAAACCATCCGATTAAATGTAAGAAGATTTTCAAAGTATTCCAAAGACTTAATGCTCATATCATTTTTGTACAAGAAACTCATGTGAGGAAGGAGGACAAATATCGCTTTTTTAGGTTTTGGCGGGGTCAACAGTATCATTCAAATTCAAATGCCAAAGTAAAGGGAGTTTCAGTTTTTATTGACTCCTCTATTGCATTTGTCCAACATGATATCTTTTCGGATCCGAATGGTAGATTTTTGTTAATTACGGGCTTACTTTTTAATAAAAAGGTTGCTATGGTTAATGTTTATGCTCCAAATGTGGATTGTCCTGATTTTTTTAAGTCCTTATTTACTTCTTTACCTAATCTAAATGAATATAAGTTAATAATGGGTGGTGATTTTAATTGTTGTTTAAATCCTTTGATGGACAAATCTATATCTACTCAGACTGTGCCCAATAAGTCGGCCACTTGTATCAACTCTTTCTTGACTGATAATGGAATTTTTGATATTTGGAGATTTCGGTATCCTAAGGACAAAGAGTTTTCTTTTTTCTCACATGTTCATCATTCTTATTCAAGAATTGATTATTTTTGTATTGATTCTTGTTTGATTCCTTCAGTAAACGGTTGTGATTATGATATTATAGCCATTTCTGACCATGCTCCATTAAAACTTTCTATTAAATTTACGGACACAGTTCCTAATGCTAGACAATGGCGATTTGATTCTACCTTATTGCAAGATCCGGACTTTATTAAATTTATGAATGAACAGATCGATTTCTTCTTCTCAACCAACTCCAGGGAAGATATTTCTTACGGAACACTTTGGGACACTTTTAAAGCATATATACGTGGACAGATTATTTCTTACTCTGTTGGTCTGAGAAAACGCATAAAGAAGGAAGCTCTTTTATTGGTTGATAAGATTAAAGAGATTGACAAGAAATATTTGATTACTCCGAGTAAGGAGCTTTACAAACAAAGGGTTGAACTTCAAACAGAATATAGTTTATTACTTACATCTTCGATTGAAAATCAACTGATGAAGTCCAGATCTGATTTTTATATACATAGTGATAAATCGGGTAAAGTGCTAGCTAGTCAATTGAAGAATGCTTTGGTTAAACGTCAATTTACTAAGATCCGTCAGCAAAATGGGGATTTGACAATTAACCATGATGAGATAAATAAATCATTTCAAGATTTTTATACTTCCCTGTATCATTCTGAATTTCCTTAGGATTGTAGTACCATGTGTGATTTTCTTGGGAAACTGAATTTCCCAAGATTATCACCAGATGATCTTTCAATATTGGAAACTCCTATGACTGACACAGAAATCAAAGGGGTTATTTCTTCCATGAATTCAGGGAAAGCACCTGGTCCGGATGTGTATACAGCAGAATTTTTAAAATGTTTTTCCGCTACTCTCTCTCCTTGGTTATACAGGGTTTTTGAAGAAGCAATTAGATTGGGCAATTTGCCACAATCTTTTTATAGAGCTTCTATTTCTTTAATATTGAAGAAAGATAAAGACCCTACTGATTGTGCATCCTATAGACCAATATCCTTACTGAATGTAGATTCCAAGATTTTTTCCAAGTTACTTGCATCCAGGTTGGAGAAGGTATTACCCCAAATTATTTCGGAGGATCAAACCGGTTTTATTAAGAATCATTATTCTTTTTTTAATGTTAGGAGGTTATTGAATATTGTGTATAAGTTGGCAAGTAACTAAAAACAGTGTATGCAAAGATATCCTTGGGTAATAAGTCATAATACTGGGTATTAATGTGTATTACTTGGGAAAATTGCAAAGTGTAACACATTTTTCCAGAGCCCTCTCGTGGAGTGTGGTATGTTGTGTTTGCTGTGTGATTGAATGCTGAATAATAATATATCAATAGTCTATGTGGCCAGAGTTAGGGTTAGGAGGAGTGAAGATCAGGAACATGGGTCAGCGTGTGCACCGAATGTCTGTATGCTTCAGCCTGTACTATCCAACAAGCATAATGGTTTCTGAATGCTCTGGTATCCCAGGGAATTCTGTACCCCTAAATTTCACAAGTCACAGGGGTTTAGTGTGGAACTGGATTGCATAGCATGTTTTAACTCTTGAGATCCTGAAATAGGAATTCTAAGAAGTAGATTGGACATCAGAGGATATCTAAACTGCTAATCTAAATAAATGATATCATGATGTAAACAAGATCAATCATATACGTAAACCACAAGATCAAACCTTAGGCTTTTTTATAACAGTTAACTGATTCTTCAGAATAGAATTGGGCCGTTTTTAGAGCTGTGGATTCCATTCAAGGAGGTACTTCAGAGGTAAGAATAAAGCAGGTGTTATAAGATCTGCTAAGAGGTAACGTACATAATTTGACCCTAACCTGTATGGAAAGAGTTAACTGTGGTTCCTCCTTGGTATATGCTAAAATAAAATGGAATTCTGTGAGACAAAGTGGTGGGAGCTTGGAGTGGGATTGTTTTGAGAAAGTTAAGGGAGTACAGGTCTACAGCCATGATAGTGGATAATGGTGAAAAACTTGTTTGTCTGGGAAAAGTGAGATCTTTGTGTTTGTGCAGCGACCAAATGCATGAGAAAGTACTCGTAATGGATTTTGAAGGGTATAAAAAGGGGCACTTTCTTTGTGTGAAGGAGAGTTTTGTCACGGGCAAGGTCATGACCATTACTAGTGCCAAGAGTTGAAGAAGATGGGGACAAGTACGTTGAGAGTGTTAAAAGATGTTGAGTTAGAGAGACCAGAGGCTGTGTGAAAGTCTGTCAGCATTCCACAGTCAGTTCATTTATGGATGTATTGTTTCGAATTCTGTACTGCTACTAATATAGACAATTGTTTTTTTCTCTATTGCATTTGTGCTGGTTCTAATGAAGTGCTATATTGCGCTTTGACACAAGTGCAATGCCTCCTGTTGTTTGCAAATGCATGTACAAATGCCCTGAGCTGAATAAGAAAGGAACGCAGAACAAATTTTAAAATAGTTTTCGTGACACTCTACGCCCATTCACGTTTGGATTCGATGGATTTATTGGAAGTTGTAGGTAGTCGGGTTGCCTTCAAGAGGCAGCGGAATCATTTTAATAGAAAAAGGTTGGGATCCACACATTTAACCAGCATTGTCCTTTCTGTAAACTCACTTCTTCTTCCACAAGCCTGGTTAAAAACCTTGCAGCAAAAGGAAGAGCTGACATATGAGGGGAAAAGCTAAATGTCCTCAGAGAATTCCATATGGACCTGAGGTACCGGGATGGGAGCCAGGCTTGTCGATCAAGTTGATCTGGGCACTAACTGCACAATGTGATTTTGATTGATTTTGAATTTGATTGAGAACTAACCAAGCAAATTAAGGAATGGCCAGAGATTAAAACAATCGTTCCAATTTTACCAACAAAATTGCTATCAAAGCCAAAAAGTAAGCAAATATTAGTTCTAAGATTGCGTACCAATAATGTTTATTACTTATTTTTTATTTATTAATCAAAGTTGTCGCTAACTGCATCTGAATTCTCAATTGTCATTTTGTGCTTTGGGGGGTGGTGTGATTTGAATATCAACAGTATTTGAGAATACAACCTTTCAAAATCAGTGTTTTGTATGGATGCAGTGGCATTCTTGATAATTCTGTGGTAATTGTTCAAGGTGTATTGCATCTTCGCAATTTAATGATTTGTTCATGATTCTGACAGTCATCTGTTGATGAATCTCTGAAATGTCTTCTGGAAATAATTCAGTAAATATCCTTTCATACAGAGAAAAATAGGTGGGGGCTTTCAAATATATATGAACAAACAAGTAATTTCATTTGGTATAAATATCATCACCCTGTAAATGTGTGATATATATGTAATCAGATCTTTTTGTTACTAATATTGTTGAAATCAGATACCTAGGGAAAATTGGTGGGCAAAATTTTTAATATTTCTTAATGCATTGTAAACAAGTTTAATTTTTGAGCAGTTTTGTTGAATGCCCCAGTTGTATAAAGTGCTACTTATTTGTTAATTGTTTTGCATCTGTGTCTTAGCATAATGGTTAGTGTAATGGTTTATAGTGCCAGTGATCAGGGTTTAGTTTTTGCTGCTGTCTGTAAAAGAGTTCATATATTCTCCCCGTGACTGCATAGGTTGCCACCTGGTGCCCCAATTTCCTCCTATATACATTTCAAAGGCATATGGGTAATGAGTTGTGGGCATGCCATGTTGGCCCTGAAAGCATGGTGTCACTTGTTGGCTGCCCCCAGCGCCTCCCTGTACTGTTGTTGGTCATTGATGCAAGTGGTGCATTTCACTGAATGCTTTGACAGATAAAGCTACTCTTTCAAAGGGCTTCATGGGTGTATTATCGTGGGTGCCCTTGTTCCGTAAAGACTTGTTAATGCTCGTACGTGAGCAAAGTGAGGTACCAAAGACCATCTTAAAGGAGGAAAGAGAAATAGAGAGGCAGAAACATTGAGGGAGCTCGAGTGTTTAGGGCCTTGGCATCTGAAGGCCCAGCTGCCATAAGTAGAGCCACTAGAATCGTAATATCACAGGATGGACGTGGAGAGTGGGTGAGTTTAGGGCTAGAGGGCGCAGCCTCAGAATACAATGATGTCCCTTTAGAAAAGAGTTGAGAAGCAATTTTAGCCAGCGAGTGATGAATCCATGGAATTCATTGCCATAGACGGCTGTGGAGACCAAGTTGTTGGGTATAGGTCATTGGGAAGTTAATAGGTACTTGATTAACAAGTGTGTCAAAAGTTCCAGGGATAAGGCTGGCAAACTGGGTTGATGAGTTATAATCAGGTATATTGGAATGATGGAGCGGACTTAGTGGGCCGAATAGCCTAATTCTAGTCATGTCTTATGGCGAGTAGGACTTACTGCAAGTTGACCAACAGAATATTGTATGATCTAGGGTTTTTAGAACATGGAGCAGAAGAGTAAGCCTGAATGAATTACAATATATGATCTCAGAGGTAACAAAAGGTAGTTTCAGCAACCTGTGAGGTAAAGTGTGGGATGAGGTGTAAGGGAAGGTTAGATGCAGTGGAGCCAGGCAGAACAGGTTAGAGTTGAACTAAAGCAATCTTCCTGATGACATTAATAGATTCAAGAGCCTGGGGCTGCCATACTGAGACAGTCAGTTACTAAATTATTCCCCACAGTTCGCTTGTGATATCGAATCTCAAATTATGTTTTTGTATATGATATCAGAAACACTGATAATGTTTATTATTGCATAAATAAATCTTGAATTATTTTACTTTTAACTGATTTAAAAACTGAAGAAAAGCCCCCAAAGGACTACTTGGGGAAAATATAACATCTTTTTTTTTGAAAATGGATAAGATCCCATGCCAGCAATAAATGTCAACTTTGTAAAATTTACATTTGTTTTTAAAGAGCTTGAGCAGACTACTGACCTACCCCAGTTGTTGTCTGATGAACTCGTCATGGGCCTAACAGTAGTGACCTCATAGGCAGAGGAGATTTCTACAATTAAAAAGATTTTGAAATATGCATGTTATTATTTGCCACTTTAAATTTAATTTGACTATATGGAGACTGAAAGTTGATGTAATCTTGTCAGATTTTTTTTAATAATCAAAAAAGTCCCCTGAATTTGACTGCAAATAAAAACTAAAAGACTTGAAGGATATCCAGAAAATATATTTTACGTGACAATTTCAGAAACAAATGAAAGCTATTCCTCACTGGATCTATTTAAAATCATTTGCTATAAATGTTCTTTCTATATTTATTGTGAGTGGAAATAATAAAGTGCCATTTCTGAAACTTCAATGAAAACCCATCTAGCCTCAAATGTTTTTTCACATGAAGAGGAATAAATCCTGAAGGCACAATGTCGACGCTGATGTATGTGGTCAATAAATGATAGCTTGCACAAAATGATAAAATTGCTATGTTCAAACTTCATATACTATTTATGGAAGCTTTTCTTTTATATTCCAGTATAGCTAGCATAGATTTAACTCCCAAGTATTTAGTCAACTACAAAAATAATAACTGACAGCAAATGAATATTGTAAAGAGCCTTGATATAGCCCTGAATTTCCACGTGTGGATTCAAAGGAAATTTTGTCGGATGTGGGATCTTTCCCCTCCAGCACATATGGATTTTTTAAAACATTACTGAAGAAACCGGCCCAGGAGGAAGTATGTAGATATTCCTTGGTGTGTATTTGTGTTTCTTGTAGTTTGGAAAGTCACAGAGTGATTATTGAGGTCATAGATTTGTACAGTACAGAAACAAGCCATTCAGCCCAGCTTGAGCTGGTCCCATTTCCTCATATTTGCCCAATATCCTTGTAATCCTTCCTCATCCATGTGCTGATCCAAACATATTTTTCCATCTCTGCCACTTTCCCTGGCGGATTGCTCTACATAAACACCACCCTTTGTGTCAAGAAGCTGCCCTTTAGATCCCTTTTAAATCTTTCCCCTCTCACCGTAATCCTATGCTCCCTAGGTTTAGAATGCTCTAGTCTTGAAAACAGGCTGTGAGCATTTGCCTTATCTGTGAGCCATATGATTTTTTATATACCTTTATAACATCACCCGTCAGCCTCCTACGCTCCATGGTTTAAAAAAAATCCTAGCCCATCCTATAGTCCAACTACCAGTAATCTTTTTTGCATGACAATGAAGGAATGGTGATTTGTTTCCTATTAGGATGATGTGGGATGATGACAAGAATGTGCAGATGATGGTGTTTCTGTTGCATTCTTATCTTATCCAGATCGTAGAAGTTGTGGGGTTAGGGAGAATTGTCAAAATCTTGGCAAGTTGTGAGAATACGTCGTGGTAGCTCCTTTCTCTGTGGTGGAGAGAGTGGTTTCTTTGAGGTGGTAAATGTGGTGACAATCAAGTGAATTGTTTTTTCCAGGATATGTCTTAAAGGCACATTCAACCATGCAATTAGAAAATATTGGAGACTGGAGAGACTGCAGATGCTGGGATCCAGAAAAACACGTATGTGGGAAATGGACAGTCATTGAATCAGGCTGTTTTCCCCACTATCTTTCAATCCAGATAAAGGGTCTCAAACCAAACCTTTGACTGCCTTGTCCCTCCAGAGATGCTGCCTGACCCACTGAGTTCCTCTAGCATTTTGTGTATTGCTGAATTGAAAAATATCATGTACCATACCTGACTCTCACTAGGACCATAAGACCTAGGAGCAGAATTAGGCCATTTGGCCTGTCAGGTGTGTTCCACCATTCCATCTTGACTGATTTATTATCCCTCTCAACCCTATTCTCCTGCATTCGCCCAGTAACCATTGACACCCCGATTAATCAAGAACATATCAACCTCTGCCTTAAAATATACGCGTTGGCCAATGATTCCGAGGCTGTTAGCTCTGATTCTGGACTCCCTCACTATAGGAAATACCTTTTCTACATCCACTCAGTCCAGACCTCCCAATATTCAATGGGTTTGATTGTAACCACCCCCCCCCCTCGAATTCTTCTAAACTCTAACGAGTACAGGCCCAGAGCCATCAAAGTCTGCTCATATGTTAACCCTTTCATTCCTGGGATCATTCTCATGAACCTCCTCTGGACTGTCTCAAATGCCAGCACATCCTTCTTTTGATAAGCAGCCCAAAGCTGGTCATATTACTCCCAAGTCCAGACTGACCAATGCCTTATAAAGCCTCAACATTACATCCTTGTTTTTGTATTCTAGTCCTCTTGAAATTAATTCTGATATTGCATTTACCTTCCTTACCGATGACTCAACCTGCAAACCACTTGTCACCCGCAGCCAACCAGAAAAGTCCCTCTTTATTCCCACTCTTTGCTTCCTGCCAGTCAGTCAATCTTCTATCCATTTGTTAATTTGTTAAGCAGCCTCGTGTTGCACCTTGTCAAAGGCCTTCTGAAAATCCAAATAAACAACATGCAGTGATACTCCTTTGTCTGTCATGCCTGTTATCTCCTCAATGGATTCCAACAGGTTTGTTGAGCAGGATTTTCCCTTTAGAAAACCGTGCAGACCTTGGCCTGTTTTATCATGTGCCTCCAAATACCCTGAAACCTCATCCTTAATAATTATTCTATACCAGAATCTAGTGATTCTTTAAAGATCATTGCAAATGCTTCTACAATCTCTACAGCCACTTCTTTCAGAACCCTGGGGTGTAGTACATCTGGTCCAGCTGACTTGGCTTCCTTCAAACTTTTCAACTTCCCAAACACTTTCTCTGAAAAATAACAATGAAACTCACTTCTGCCCCCTGACAATCTTGCATTTCTGTTATTCTGCTGGTGTCTTCTGCAGTGAAGACTGAAGCAGCATACTTAGTAAGTTCATCCACTATTTCTTTGTCCCTCATTACTACCTCTCCAGTGTCATTTTCCAGCAGTCTGATATCCATTCTTGTCTATTTTGCTCTTTATATATCTAAAACATTTTTGTACCCTCCTATATTATTGACTAGATTACCCTCGTATTTCATCTTTTCTGTCTTTATTTTTTTTAGTTGCCTTCTGTTGCTTTTTAAAATCCTCTACCTCCCCACTATTTTTTGCTATATAATGTGCCCTCTCTTTTACTTGTACGCTGTCTTTGACTTAATTTGTCAGCTATGGTTGCCCCATCATCCCTTTATAAAAATACTTTATCTTTGGGATGTATCTTTCCTATGACTTTCAAATTTCCCCCAGAAACAGCAGCCATTACAGTTCTGCTGCTGTCCCTGCTAGTGCCGCCTTCCAATCAACTTTTGGCCAGCTCCTTTCTCATGCCTCTGTAATTTCCTTTTCTCCACTGTTATACTGATACATCTGATTTTAGCTTCTCCTCAAATTGCAGGGTAAGTTCTAAGATAAAGGGCTCCTAATCAAATCTGGTTCATTACACAACACCCAATCCAGAAATGCTGTTCCCCTAGTGACCTCAACCACAAGCTGCTCTAAAAATCCATCTTGTAGACATCCTACAAATTCCCTCTCTTGGAATCGAGCGCCAGCCAGCTTTTTCCAATCTATCTGCATTTCAAAATCCCCCAAGATTATCACAACATTGACGTTTTACATGCCTTTTCTATCTCCCATTGTAATTTGTGGCCCACTTCCTTGCTACTGTTTAGAGGCCTGTATGTAATTTGCATCAGGGCCTTTTAACCCATGCGGTTTCTTAACTCTACCCACAAGGATTCTACATCTTCCAATCCTATGTCACCTCTTTCTAAGGATTTGAGTTCATCTTTTACCAATAGAGCTACCCCACCACCCTCTGTTCCTGCCCGTACATTCAATATCATGTGTATCCTTGGATGTCAAGCTCCCAACTATGATCTTCTTTCAGCGATGACTTGGAGATGCCCACAACATCATACCTGCCAATCTCTAACTGTGCAACAAGATCATCTAACAACACACACAAAATGCTGGTGGAACACAGCAGGCCAGGCAACATCTATAGGAAGAAGCACCGTCGACATTTCGGGCCAAGACCTTTCGTCAGGACTAACTGAAAGAAAACAAAGTAAGAGGTTTGAAAGTAGGAGGGGAAGGAGGAATCCAAAGCGATAGGAGAAGACAGAAGGGGTTGGAGTGAAGCTAAGAGCTGGAAAGGTGATTGGCTAAAGGGATACAGAGCTGGAGAAGGGAAAGGATCATGGGACGGGAGGCCTAGGAAGGGTCTCGGCCCAAAACTTCGACAGTGCTTCTTCCTATAGATGCTGCCTGGCCTGCTGTGTTCCACCAGCATTTTGTGTGTGTTGCTTGAATTTCCAGCATCTGCAGATTTCCTCGTGTTTGCAACAAGATCATCCATATTCCATATAACATATACTGCATGTACTTAAATATATTACTTTCAATCCTGTATTATCCCCCTTTTTGATTTTGCATCCTCAGCCATATAATTCCAGTTTCCAACCCCTGCCAAATTAGTTTAAACTCTCCCGAGCTTCCACCTGTTCACCCTCCCCCTTTAGAATGCTGTGGACCTGATCCGGGACATCACAGACCCTGGCACCTGGGAGGCAACATAACTACCATTTAAAAGATGGTGAGCAGGCATTGGGAGTTAGGTGGTGAGTCACCTACCACAGAATCTGCTTTCTCATTTGCCTTAGTGTGTTCATTACATGTGTGGCTTGTCAAGTTTCTCCTCAGTCATGGTTGCCTGGATGTTGCAGACTTGATCTTCAGCATATTTGAAGGAAATGTGCTTAGACTTCCTCTTGTTGGAGGTAGTTGGTACCTGTTCGACTGCATTTAACAGCAAAGAATATCATTCTCTGTGCAAGAGTATGTACAATTTCTTCATCTGTGGAGGTGCTAATGAAACCGAAAGTGTTCACTAGTTGCACATTTCTGCATCTGACTATATAGTCACCCTCTTATTTCATTCTTTAGAAAAAAACTGAAAACTAAGTCATAGGAGCCGAATTAGGCTATTCGGTGCATTGAGACTGCTCTGCCATTCGATGAAAACTCATTTATTTTACCCCGCAAACCCAATCTCCTGTCTTCTTCCCATAACCTTTGACGCCCAAACTAATCAAGGATCTAGCAACTTCTTCCTTAAATACAATAATAATAAATACTCCTGAGTGAGTGGGAAATTACTTTGTCATAGCAGCAACATTTAAAAACACATTTAGCAATAATAATAAATAATATAATAATAACTAATAATAAAATACAGAATAATAATACTTACAATAATACTTAACCAATGTGCAATAATAAGGTATGAAATAATAAAACAGACTATTGTACTATGATGTGTGTTCTGTTGCACAGAGATGAACTGTTGTATATGCTTATTGCTCTGGGTAGGGAAGATTTTCTGTAATGATCCTTGTGACAGCTGAGCTGATTGACCCTGTTCAAAAAGGTGCTCCACTGCTTATTCAGTAGGTCATGGAAAGGATGTGCCTGATTCTCCATAATTGATGACAGTTTGTTTTGTGACCTCCTTTCCAAGACTAACCCAATGTCTTGGCTTCCACAGCCACCTGTGGCAGTGAATCCCGTGATTTCACCACAATCTGCCTGAAGAAATTCTTCTACATCTCTGTTCTAAAGGGACATCCTTGTATTCTGAGGCTGTGCCCGCTGGTTGTAAGTCCACATCCATTCTATCTAGGCCATACAATATTCTGTAGGATTCAATGAGATCCCTCCCTCATTCTTCTAAACTCCAATGAGTACACCCACAAAGACATCAAATGCTCCTCATACATTAACCCTTTAATTCGTTGGATCATTTTTATGAACCTCCTCTGGACCTTCTTCAATTCCAGCACATCCTTTCTCAGTTAAAAGACTCAAAACTGCTCAAAGTCTTCGGGTATAATTGAAGTGGAAGTTGATTAGTATGGGTATCAAAGTTTATGGGGAGAAGGCAGGACAATAAGATTGAGAGGTGCAGGTAATTATCAGTCATATTAGTCCTTCTGCATTGCCCCCAAGCTGACAGCATGAAGATAGATTTCTCTTACTTACAGTAATTTCTTCATGCTCCCCCTTCTGTCTTTTTTCATTCCTTATCCTGACTCCCCCTTTACCTATTCTCTTGTCCTCATCTGGCTATCATCTCCCTCTGGTGCCCCTCCTCCCTCCATTTCTCCAGTGGGTCATTGTCTTCTCATCTCAGATTCCTCCTTCTTCACCTCCCAGCTTCTCGCTTCATCCCTCCTTCCCCAACCACATACTTCCCCCTCGCCTTCTAGCTTGTGCATCTCCCCCCTTCACCCCACCACCTTATTTTGGCTTCTTCCCCCTTTCCAGTCCTGCTGAAGGGTATCACCTGAAACGTCGTCCCTTTACTCCTTTCCATAGATGCTGCCTGACCTTCCGACTTCCTCCAGCATTTTGTGAGAGTTGCTCATTCTTAAAAAAAATATTTTTCTGTATTTCAGACTCAAAGAAATCTATCCCGGAATACATTGTTGATGTAGAATCCATGGATATTTTTCCAGTTGGTTGGTGTGAAGCAAATGGCTACCCCTTAACCCCACCATGTCGTTCAGTCTGTAAGTATCACTGACGAAGTACCCATTATTCAGGTCAGATTAAATGTCTGGTTTACTGGAATAGTGGATTTTTGAGTGTCTGCTGGGAAGTTTAAGATTGATTAAGCCTATGGGATTGATTGGGGAGATTACATGGAGAAATAAGGCAAGTCTTTCAGAAAGCCAGATCCAAGTATTGACTTCCAGACTTTACAGAGTGTGAACAAGGTTTAGACTGACATGCATGTCTCCAGCGACAGGCTGGACTTTTAAGTGTGTTTGTTGAACCACTGACAATATTGTCATTGTCATTTGAAATAAAATGGCATACTTAAATGGGATTGTAAAATCATTGGCACTTTTACGCTACTGCTGAGAATGAGTTTCACCCACATTAAAGAGTAATTGCCCGTCTTTATCTTGTCCATCACTGGGTTGTGAGAACCATCTCCAATTCAAAGAATCAAGTCTGTGCCTGGGAAATAATCTTTCTTTTTTCTAACTTGTAGGTCAGAAACAGAAGAAAATTGCTGTGGTGCAACCAGAGAAACAGTGAGTTAAGACTAAAATTATCACGTGAGACTGTTAAGGAATATTCTAATGAGGACCTGCATGTTGTAGTAGTGTGCAGAGCTTGACTGTCACTGGTCCTGATGTAGAGTCTTTCCCAAAATGTTGACCATCAAGGTGACCTGCTGAGTTCTTCCAACAGTTTTATCTCATTATCAGTTTCACTGCCTGTATTTGGGCGTCCGTCCTAGAAAATACTAGTGTGCTTAATATCAATTAACTAAACCATTTTTCAATCTTTTCTACAATCCTGTTAAGTATAATGTCCATTCCCATTGTCCTCCTATCAGATTCCTTCTTTAGCCTGTCAGCTCTCAGCTTCTCACTTCATCCCCTTCCCCCACCCACCACCTTCACCCTCACCTGACTTCAAATATCAGCTTCTAGATTGTACTCCTCCTCCTCCCACCACCTTATTCTGCTTTCATCCCACTTCCTATCCATTCCTGACTCGGGGTCTTGGCCCGAAACGTTGACTGTGTATTCCCCTCCATAGATGCTGCCTGACCTGCTGAGGTCCCACAAAATGTTGTATGTGTGTTGCTCTTGGTTTCCAGAACCCGCAGAATCTCTTCTGTTCGTTACTTATAAACCCACTCTGTTCCACAACATGAATCCACTTCTTGCAAATCAATAGTTTATCACAGTGGCTGAAAAATTATGATCATTTTAGTGGTGCTTTTGATTACTTTTATGTTGCTGATCTTCTGATATCACAATTGGCTGCATGACTAATGGTACAAAACGTGTCTGCCTTGAAATTGGACTGTAGATTGGCGCTCTTTTGTTTAACTCAGCACGTATGGCAGCTGGTGTTTCCTGAAATGGACCATGAATGCTCCATGGTTATCCGAATCTCCCAACTCCAGAAGTTTGCTGAGCACTTTCTTTTGTCTATAAATGGGTGGATTTTCCATTTCCCGTGTCAGATCTAATGGCATTATTCCATGCGTAATGCCTATTGCCAGCATGTTGTTGCAGAATGCATCTGCTATTGGATGCTGGTAAACCAACCAAGTTACTAGCTCTGTAGCTGAGCAGTTTGAAGGAGGTCTCCCAGAGCAAATCCTTATAGATTCAGGGGTGTTGTCAGATTCAGACAACACACACAAAATGCTGGTGGAACGCAGCAGGCCAGGCAGCATCTACAGGAAGAAGCACTGTTGACGTTTTGGGCCGAGACCCTTCGTCAGGACTAACTGAAAGGAAAGATAGTAAGAGATTTGAAAGTTGGAGGGGGAGGGGGAAATGCGAAATGATAGAAGAGTGGAGGGGGTGGGGTGAAGCTGAGAGACGGAATGGTGATTGGCAAAAGGGATGCAGAGCTGGAGAAGGGAAAGGATCATGGGACGGGAGGCCTAGGGAGAAAGAAAGGGGGAGGGGAGCACCAGAGGGGGATGGAGAACAGGCAAAGTGATGGGCAGAGAGAGAGGGAAAAAAGCTAAATACATCAGGGATGGATTAAGAAGGGGAGGAGGGGCATTAACGGAAATTAGAGAAGTCAGTGGTCATGCCATCAGGTTGGAGGCTACCCAGTCTGCGTTGGGTCTCACCAATATATAAAAGGCCACACCGGGAGCACCGGATGCAGTATACCACACCAGCCGGCTCACAGGTGAAGTGTCGTCTCACCTGGAAGGACTGTCTGGGGCCCTGAATGGTGGTGAGGGAGGAAGTGTAAGGGCAGGTGTAGCACTTGTTCCGCTTCCAAGGATAAGTGCCAGGAGGGAGATCGGTGGGAAGGGATGGGGGGGACGAGTAGACAAGGGAGTCGCGTAGGGAGCGATCCCTACGGAAAGCAGAAAGGGGGGGAGGGAAAGATGTGCTTGGTAGTGGGATCCCATTGGAGGTGGCGGAAGTTACGGAGAATTATACGTTGGACCTGGAGGCTGATGGGGTGGTAGGTGAGGACAAGGGGAACCCTGTCCCGAGTGGGGCGGCGGGCGGATGTGCAATAAAGAGATCCAGATTCAGAATTAGGTTTATTATCTCTGCCGTACCATATGTCATGAAATTTGTTTTAATATGTAAATTACTATAAGTTGCAATAATAAATATAAAATATATTTAAAAATAAATACGTAATGTGATAGAGAGAACAAATGTGAGGTCGTGTTCATGAGTTCATGGACCGTTGCATGATGGTGGAGGGGTAGAAACTGTTCCTAAAGCATTGAATGTGTGTCTTCAGGCCCTTGTAGCTCCTCCCCGATGGTAGTAATGAGAAAAGGATACGTTCTAGATGGCGAGGTCCTTAGTGATCAATTCTGCCTTTTTGAGGTCCTGCCTTTTGAAGACAAGAGACAGTGATTTGACTGGGCCTCGTCGAAGAGCGGAAGCTAAATACGCAAGGCATTCAGTGTTGTAGCAGTCCAATTTTTGTTTAATATGTAAAGCAATCCATGTGAAAATAAATCAAACACAAACCTCGTTCAGGCTAATTTTCTTGAAAGTTGCAGGTTCATTAGATTCCTATAAATTAAATATAAACTAATCAACTGAATAAGGACAGATAAAGAACAGGCACGAAGGTGGTTCCTGCTTTCCTGTAGTGTAAAACAATTACTGGTAAATAATGAGGCTGCCATGGTGTTTTTACTAAAGCTGAGAAAAGTCCAGCAAAACCATTACATTTGTTTGGGATCGCTTGAGTTCTACATCAACAGGTGAGGGATGCTTCAATCTGTATTATGCTCTCCAATGTTTATTGATCACAACCTAAATTTTTAACTTTAATTCCATTTTTGAGGCATTTAGCCTTACAAAATATTGATAACTTATAACAACATCCCCAAAATTAAGTTTCAGAACACAATGTTAAAGGAGTAATTTTAACCAAATGCAGGTAGCAGGAAATCTATTAGATAGATCAACTGTAAAGAGATAAGTGGTGTGATTACTTTAAACTGTTGTAGAACAGTGGAACTTGTTTTGTGGAATGGATGTGAATAGTTCAAACGATAACTGCTGCCTTTTACTGATTTTATTTCTAATATTAGGCTCCATTCCACACCTGTTGAGAAAATCCTTCATGACTCATATGCTGTTGCAACAGAACCAGGTGAGTTTATAAGTTTTTATAATTCTTTACAAGTCCAAGTTCTGATATGACCTAGGGGCTCAGCTGCTATCTTGGGCAGGACAATGATGGTGACAGTTTACACGAAACTATCCTACGGAGGTAGGAACTGAGTGAGAAGACACTCAAAGTCTTCTTAGCAACAGGCAGAGTGAGGAAAGTTGGAAAACAAACCACCTGCCATTAAGTTTTCAAGAGGACAGGAGGGCCGGAGTGATGATAAGAGACTGGATAGGATTAGTGTAGCAGTTACAGCAAACACTGATCCAAATTTGATTCCAGTCACTACCTGTCAGGGGTTTAAATTCAAATTCAAAGTACACTTATTATCAAAGAATGTATAAATTATGCAACCTTGAGGTTTGTCTGCTTTCAGGCAGCCAAGAAACCTGAAAGAACCCAGTTTAAAAAAATAAAGACCGACGCCCAATGCACAGAAAAAGACGGAAAAAAAACAAAAGTCATGCAAACAATGGAAGTGAACAATTGCATGCTGAACCAAACTGAGTCCTCGGATCAGAACCCCTGGAGTAGGTCCGAGATGTGGTCTCTGTTCATCGTGCTGGCGGACAGATCACTGCGAAGCTCGCAGACATGAAGCACAGCAGCCAGGGCAGTCTCGCAACCTCAGCGCCGCGGAGAGAAGAGTACACGTCACAGGAAAGCAGGCGAAATCGGCTCTCATCTCCGGTCCCGACACCCTGCCTTTCCAGTCTACCCGAGCCGGCATTTAAATTGTCCGAACAGCGGAGCGTGCCTCGCATTAGGACCTGGGCCCAGCTGCACCAAACAGTCCGAGCCTAGACCTCGCTGCCCAGCCGGAAGCCATTCCCAACCCCTCCAAGTCGGCTCAGTCCTTGGAGCAATCTAAACTCGTATCTGTGTATTGGAATTCCTCTGCCTTGACAACTCCTCTCCAAGTTGCTCACTCCAACTCTATCTGCATCGATTTTGCAACGCACCAGCATAGTTCGTCCCCAAATCGGCTTCAACTTCGCTGGCCTGTTCATTGTTTGTGGTGATAGTTTAACACAATTTACTTCAGAAAAGGTGTTAATGCTAATGTTTTTGTCGAATTTCTTGCCTTTTGAACTACCAGTAAGCTGTCACTCACTTTCAGTAGCGCCATCTTCAACCGGAATCTGTTCTCTCTGAAATCAGGTGGATTTCCTCTGGATGCTCCGCTTTCCTACCACATTCCAAAGATGTGTGGTTAGGGTTAGTGAATTGTGGGCAAACTATTTAGGTCCCAGAAGTTGGCAGCACAATCCTCGCTGATTTGATTTGCTACAAATAGCACATTTCACTATTTTTCAGTCTTTTGATGTACATGTGGCAATGAAGATGATCTATTAAGGATTGCACTCTGGATCTGTGTTAAACTTTGCAAGTCTCAGTTTTATTGTGGCAACTCTTTTCTGGGGAGAAAAAACCTCCATCATAGCATGGAAATTACCTTATTTTCTTTCTTCCCATAGGTACGACCAATGGCAAATATTGCTGCTCCAAAATATACTTCAATCATCGGTGTTTCTCAGGTCCGTATCTAAACAAAGGGCGAATAGCGGAACTCCCTCAGTCCGTCGGACCTGGGAAGTGTGTGCTTGTTCTAAAGGAGGTAAGCTGGACGGAAAAGCACAAGTCGAATCGCCTAACCAACATGGTTGCTTTAGAATCAGTAGTGATGTTTTCTTTAGTGGCGCAGTGAGATACAAAAGTTCCAAAGTTAATCCATTCGTTATCTATCCCAGTTCCACAGAGGCTGCTGCAAAATAATTCAAAATCAGGTTTAGTGTTGACTTTGTTTTGGTACTGTTTACTGTGAGCCAACAATATTCTGACATTTTTGAAAGGGGATGTTCATTGTTTATTCCTTTCCAGAGGTGCTGCCTGACCTGCTGAATTCCCCCAGCATTCCTTAAGGTTGTCATTGCCAATTGGAGGTGGGGGGGTGGTTAGTGGGGATAAGCTCACACTACCTATTAAGTCCATGTCCAACCCTTCCGATGTTGTTTTGCTACCATTTCTACTGACAGGAGAAAGGCAGGCATCTCTAAACCAGTCGCTTCACACAGCTGGGGCTCCTCATCCGTGTTTGGCAGCTCATCTAGGAGGAGGAGATCTCTGATCTCAAACTTCTGCTACCTTGCAGTTAGATCCACTCGAGGGGAAGGCTTCGGGAGTAAAGCCTTCAAAAAAAAATCTAAGGCTGGAGACCCTGAGGCAGCCCTGAGTTGAGTTCAACGCTGACAACTCCTGCAACGCCGCTGATGCCAAACCGTATCAGTCTCTGCTGGTCCTTTAGATTCATCAGATGTGTGGAGGGCTGGAGCTTGCTACGTGGGCAACAGTGTGCTCCTCATATCGTACTGCTCTGGCTTCTGTATCAACTGAAATGTAGACTGCTCGGATGCATCAACCATGCTCGACCCTGACCAGTGGAGAGCTTCCTCAGAGCCGCTCTGGATTTCCAGACTCGTTTGTGTTTCTGCTTTGCCTCTCCTCTTCATATTGGCTCTTTGTAATCCCTCTACCACACTCAGTCTTGATGCAGCATCATAACCCAAAATGTCTACTGTGCCTCTCCCGTCACGATACCGCCCGATCCTCTCAGTCCTTTCCCGTCACGATACCGCCCGAGCCTCTCAGTCCTTTCCCGTCACGATACCGCCCGATCCTCTCAGTCCTTTCCCGTCTCGATACCGCCCGATCCTCTCAGTCCTTTCCCGTCTCGATACCGCCCGACCCTCTCAGTCCTTTCCCGTCACGATACCGCCCGATCCTCTCAGTCCTTTCCCGTCACGATACCGCCCGACCCTCTCAGTCCTTTCCCGTCACGATACCGCCCGACCCTCTCTGTCCTTTCCCATCACGATACCGCCCGACCCTCTCAGTCCTTTCCCGTCACGATACCGCCCGACCCTCTCAGTCCTTTCCCGTCTCGATACCGCCTGAGCCTCTCAGTCCTTTCCCGTCTCGATACCGCCCAACCCTCTCAGTCCTTTCCCGTCACGATACCGCCCGACCCCCTCAGTCCTTTCCCGTCTCGATACCGCCCGAGCCTCTCAGTCCTTTCCCGTCTCGATACCGCCCGACCCTCTCTGTCCTTTCCCATCACGATACCACCCGAGCCTCTCAGTCCTTTCCCGTCACGATACCGCCCAACCCTCTCAGTCCTTTCCCGTCACGATACCGCCCGAGCTTCTCAGTCCTTTCCCGTCACGATACCGCCCGACCCTCTCAGTCCTTTCCCGTCTCGATACCGCCCGACCCTCTCAGTCCTTTCCCGTCACGATACCGCCCAACCCTCTCAGTCCTTTCCCGTCTCGATACCGCCCGACCCTCTCAGTCCTTTCCCGTCACGATACCGCCCGACCCTCTCTGTCCTTTCCCATCACGATACCACCCGAGCCTCTCAGTCCTTTCCCGTCTCGATACCGCCCGACCCTCTCAGTCCTTTCCCGTCACGATACCGCCCGACCCTCTCAGTCCTTTCCCGTCACGATACCGCCCGACCCTCTCTGTCCTTTCCCATCACGATACCACCCGAGCCTCTCAGTCCTTTCCCGTCTCGATACCGCCCGACCCTCTCAGTCCTTTCCCGTCACGATACCGCCCGACCCTCTCAGTCCTTTCCCGTCTCGATACCGCCCGACCCTCTCAGTCCTTTCCCGTCACGATACCGCCCGACCCTCTCAGTCCTTTCCCGTCACGATACCGCCCGACCCTCTCTGTCCTTTCCCATCACGATACCACCCGAGCCTCTCAGTCCTCTCCCGTCACGAGACCGCCCGACCCTCTCAGTCCTTTCCCGTCACGATACCGCCCGAGCCTCTCAGTCCTTTCCCGTCACGATACCGCCCGACCCCCTCAGTCCTTTCCCGTCACGATACCGCCCGACCCTCTCAGTCCTCTCCCATCACGATACCGCCCGAGCCTCTCAGTCCTTTCCCGTCACGATACCGCCCGACCCCCTCAGTCCTTTCCCGTCTCGATACCGCCCGAGCCTCTCAGTCCTTTCCCGTCACGATACCGCCCGACCCTCTCAGTCCTTTCCCGTCACGATACCGCCCGAGCCTCTCAGTCCTTTCCCGTCACGATACCGCCCGACCCTCTCAGTCCTCTCCCATCACGATACCGCCCGAGCCTCTCAGTCCTTTCCCATCACGATACCGCCCGAGCCTCTCAGTCCTTTCCCGTCACGATACCGCCCGAGCCTCTCAGTCCTTTCCCGTCACGATACCGCCCGACCCTCTCAGTCCTTTCCCGTCTCGATACCGCCCGACCCTCTCAGTCCTTTCCCGTCACGATACCGCCCGACCCTCTCAGTCCTTTCCCGTCACGATACCGCCCGACCCTCTCAGTCCTTTCCCGTCACGATACCGCCCGACCCTCTCAGTCCTTTCCCGTCACGATACCGCCCGACCCTCTCAGTCCTCTCCCGTCACGATACCGCCCGACCCTCTCAGTCCTTTCCCGTCACGATACCGCCCGAGCCTCTCAGTCCTCTCCCGTCACGATACCGCCCGAGCCTCTCAGTCCTTTCCCGTCACGATACCGCCCGACCCTCTCAGTCCTTTCCCGTCTCGATACCGCCCGAGCCTCTCAGTCCTCTCCCGTCACGATACCGCCCGAGCCTCTCAGTCCTTTCCCGTCACGATACCGCCCGAGCCTCTCAGTCCTTTCCCGTCTCGATACCGCCCGACCCTCTCAGTCCTCTCCCGTCACGATACCGCCCGAGCCTCTCAGTCCTTTCCCGTCACGATACCGCCCGACCCTCTCAGTCCTTTCCCGTCACGATACCGCCCGACCCTCTCAGTCCTCTCCCGTCTCGATACCGCCGACCCTCTCAGTCCTTTCCCGTCTCGATACCGCCCGACCCTCTCAGTCCTTTCCCGTCACGATACCGCCCGACCCTCTCAGTCCTTTCCCGTCACGATACCGCCCGACCCTCTCAGTCCTTTCCCGTCACAATACCGCCCGACCCTCTCAGTCCTTTCCCGTCACGATACCGCCCGACCCTCTCAGTCCTTTCCCGTCACGATACCGCCCGACCCTCTCAGTCCTTTCCCGTCACGATACCGCCCGAGCCTCTCAGTCCTCTCCCGTCACGATACCGCCCGAGCCTCTCAGTCCTTTCCCGTCACGATACCGCCCGACCCTCTCAGTCCTTTCCCGTCTCGATACCGCCCGACCCTCTCAGTCCTTTCCCGTCTCGATACCGCCCGAGCCTCTCAGTCCTTTCCCGTCACGATACCGCCCGACCCTCTCAGTCCTTTCCCGTCTCGATACCGCCCGACCCTCTCAGTCCTTTCCCGTCTCGATACCGCCCGAGCCTCTCAGTCCTCTCCCGTCACGATACCGCCCGAGCCTCTCAGTCCTTTCCCGTCACGATACCGCCCGAGCCTCTCAGTCCTCTCCCGTCTCGATACCGCCCGACCCTCTCAGTCCTCTCCCGTCACGATACCGCCCGAGCCTCTCAGTCCTTTCCCGTCACGATACCGCCCGAGCCTCTCAGTCCTTTCCCGTCACGATACCGCCCGACCCTCTCAGTCCTTTCCCGTCACGATACCGCCCGACCCTCTCAGTCCTCTCCTGTCACGATACCGCCCGACCCTCTCAGTCCTCTCCCGTCACGATACCGCCCGACCCTCTCAGTCCTTTCCCGTCTCGATACCGCCCGACCCTCTCAGTCCTCTCCCGTCTCGATACCGCCGACCCTCTCAGTCCTCTCCCATCTCGATACCGCCCGACCCTCTCAGTCCTCTCCCGTCACGATACCGCCCGACTCTCTCAGTCCTTTCCCGTCACGATACCGCCCGACCCTCTCGGTCCTTTCCCGTCACGATACCGCCCGACCCTCTCGGTCCTTTCCCGTCACGATACCGCCCGACCCTCTCAGTCCTTTCCCGTCACGATACCGCCCGACCCTCTCAGTCCTCTTTATCACTAATAAACAGTATGACAATTTGGAACTATTTTGCTCTCTTTGCGGTTTCAAGCAGCGTCTATAAAATAATATAGAAGGAATTAAGCTGGCCGAAGGACAGCCAAACTAAAAGGTGAAGGTGTGGCAAACATGACAGTTTAATCTTCAAATCGTCAGTTCTTACACCACGGCAAGAGTGAGCGTAGCAACAAGACACGAGGAGGTCACACAAGCAGACGCTTTGCGGCTGGCAGGAGTATCAAGGTGTGCTGTCCAAGCTCTTCTGAAGAAGCACAAAGAAACGGGCACGGTCAAGTTGTCAGCCACGGAATCTGATTCCAGTGGACGAGAGGTACATCAAACTGACGTTCCTTCTAAATCAGAAGAAGTCCAGCTCTGAACTCAAGTAGGCTCCTCTGTAGAAACCACTGGAACCCAAGTAGGCGCCTCTACTGTCTGGAGAAGTCTTGTCAGAAGTGCAGTTGCTGCCAAAAAGAGATTCCTTTGAAGTGGGAACAAAGTCACAGCAACGCGAGGAATTGGGGTGCTGAACAATAATAGTAAGTGCTCTGGACTGGCAAGTCAAAATTTGAAATTTTTGGCTCAAACTGGAGGCAGCTTGTCTGTAAAAGAGCTGGAGAGCTCTACATGGATGATTGTCTGCATCCAACAGTGAAGCACGGCAGAGGTGCCCTGCAGGTTTGGGGCTTTATTTCTGTAGATGGAGTTGATGATCAGGTCAGAATTAATGGAAACTTTGATGCTGAGAAGTACAAGCGGATTCTCATCCGTCACACAATGCCATCAGGGAGGCGTCTGGTCTGTCCTAACATCATTCTGCAGCAGGACAATGACCTCGAACACACGGCCAAGTTCATAAAGAGCTATCTTCAGTGGAAAGAAGAACAAGGAGTTCTGCACCAGATGGTGTGACCTCCACAGAACCAGATCTCCACATCATCAAGACTGTCTGAGATTCCCAGGAGAGACGGAAGCAAGCGAGACAGCCAAAGTCTGCAGATGAACTGTGGCAAGTTCTCCAAGATGTCTGGAACAACCTACCAGCTGATTTTTCTTGTAAAGTTGCACAACAGTGTACCAAAGAGAATTGATGCAGTTCTCAAGTCAAAGGATGGCCACACCAAATATTGATCTGATTTAGTTTTTGTTCTGTTTACTGCCCTTTATAGTATTTGATATTTAGAAACTTTGTATTTTATTATTTTTGAAAGCATCTTTGCTGTACAGAATTGATTTTACATGTGTCTATGCAATTTGCACAGTACTGTATGTGTGTGTGTGTGTGTGTGTGTTCACCTTTGGCCCCCACCCGCCACCCAGCTCTTGCCTGTGGCTCCAAGTAACTGCACGCGTCAGTGGCCACATCGCGGACACTGCTTCGACAGGTGAGGGTAGCTGGGAACCTCCAACTCTCCGGGTGAGTTAGGGATATGCCTACCCCAGCATGCGAAGCCTTTTCCGGGAGATAGGGCAGGTGATTCAACTACGAGATCCAACGTCCGGGAAGGCGGTGCTGCAACACTGGAGAGCGAGGCACGGGAAGTGTCATGGCTACCCACTGCAGCTGAGGAAGTCTCCAGACGCGATGATTTTTCGTACCATTGATGAAGATTTCTGAGGCCAAGAGAGTGGAACTGCCCCAGTGCAATGGTTTTTACACTATGAAAGTCCTCCCGCACAGATTTTTTCTCTGTGTGGCTCTTTAGATGAGCTGCACAGACAAATGTCATCGTTAGAAATGATGGACAACCAATACATGTATATCAGAATCAGGTTTATTACCATCGGCTTGGGTTTGTGGGGGTGTGTAGGAGGGTTGGAGACATGAGGTTTAGGGGTAGGTTAAAGGACTGGGGATGGTGGGGGCAGGTGTTACGTAAGCCCTTTTGTGGGGTGTGGCTTGGGTTATTTGGTGTGTGCGGTCCATTGGAAGTTCGGATTAGGGTGTATATACAGCACTGTGCAAGTCTCAGGCGCGTATACAGTATATAGCTCGGGTGCAAAGCACAGTAGTGATTTTATGTATTGCGCTGTACTGCTGCTATAACGAATTTCATGACGTGAGTGATAAACCTAGTTCTCAATTGTGGACTGAGTGGGAAGAGGGCAGGGAGAAGGGAATCATAGCTGGGAAAGTGGGGAAGGGAGTGTAATCATCAATAAAACAATTTGGAATCAAATGGCCTTGCCTGGTGTCTCAGGGCCGGGTGTGCGTGCACCTGGGCCACCCCCAGCACCTCTTCGGTGCCGTCTGTCCTACACATTCCCAACATTCTTAGCTTCCAACGGATTAAAAAATTTGCTCTCAGCTCCACATTGACAAGTGCAGTACGCACACACAACACACACACACACACGGTGCTGGAGGAACTCAGTAGGCCAGGCAGCTTCTATGGAAAAGTGTAAGCAGTCGAGGTTTTGGGCCGAAACCCTTCATCTGGACAGGCAAGGAATCTGATAGGAGAGGACAGAAGACCAGGGAAGAAAGGGGAGGGGGTGGAATCTATTAGATTCCCCATTCTCCAGCCCTTTATCTCTTTCACCAATCAACTTCCCAACTCTTTACTTCACCCCTCTCCCCTCTCCCGGTTTCGCCCATCACCTAACGCTTTTCACTTCCTCCTCCCCTCCCTCCACCTTCGTATTCTCACTTCTCCCTTCCTTTCCTCTCCTGAAAAAGGGTCTTGGCCCAAAACATCAACTGTTTACTCTTTTCCATAGATGCTGCCCGACCTGCTGAGTTCCTCCAGCATTTTGTGTGTGTTGCTTGGATTTCCAGCATCTGCAGATTTTCTTGTGTTTGTGGTACGATACTGTGTTAAAGTCTTAGGCACCCTAGTGATATATATGTGCTTAAAACTTCTGCATAGTACTGTTTGTGTATGTATGTGCATGTGTATATATTAGGGATGTGTGTGTGTACATTTGTTGATGGCAGAGGGAATAAGCTGCTTCTAAATTGTTTAATGTGGGTCATCAAACTCCTCCCTGATAATAGTAATGAAAAAGACATAAAATAATTAGTGCATAAAAGAGAGTCAAATATAGTGAGGTAGTGTTAATAGGGTGGTTCATTGTCTGTTCAGAAATCTGATGGTGGAAAGGAAGAAGCTTTCCCTAAAACGTTGAGTGTGTGTCTTCAGGCTCCTGTACCTCCTCCCTGCCTCCCTGATGGTAGCAAAGAGAAGAGTGCATGTCCTGGGTGATGGGGGTCCTTAATTTAAAAAAAAACTCCTTTTTGAGGCATCGCCATTTGAAGATGTCCTTGACGCCGAGGAGTTAGTTACCCACGATGGAGCTGGCTGCGTTTGCAACCTTCTGCAGTTCTTTCCGATCCTGTGCCCTATAGGGAAATATAATTTGCATTCCTCTCTATTGCCATCAAAAGATTTTATTTAACTTGTACTTCACATATTAGAAGTATTTAGATGACGTATTCACACTTTTTAAATAATTTAACTTGAATTTCAATGTTGCTAGCATCACATCTCCTGTACTTTCTCTTTGCCTTTAAAATAGGTTCTCACTCTGTTGATTAACGCGGCGTACAAGCCGGGCCGTGTGCTGCGGGAGTTACAGCTGGAGGATGACCCAGAATGGAACTGTCAGGAAGAGACATTAAAAGCCAAGTACGTATATTGGTATCGGGTTATATAAGGACATGATCAGTTGGCTGGGTGATAAGCGATTACTAAGTGGTTTGGGTAAATAACTCTCAAAGGGAGCATGTGAGTAGCAAAACAAGGCAGATTTGTCTTTCAGTCGACCACATTACTTCTGTGCATTATGTATTGTGCAGTGTTATCAGCTTAATTCACTCTAAAATTGAAAGTAGAAATTCAGTGCGTTTTTTTTTTGTTTTTGAGAGCACTTCCTGTCCCCGTGGTATGGTTGCACACAAGGGATCTAGTACTCGTTATAAGTTTGTGGTCGGTGCTTGCTCTTGTTTTCAAGGAACCTGTACTCAGATAGTAAGTTATCGCCAGTTGAAATCACCTTCCAGTGCATATGGGTCAGTCTCCATGTTCGGTGTAGCAGTGTGATCGAAGGTGGACATTCTAAAGATGATAATTTTCTTTTAAACTCCGCAGTAATGTAGCTGGGCTCCATGGCGGCCAGTGCGACACTATTACAGCTGGGGCCGCGGGGTATGGAGTTCGATTCCGGCACTGTCTGAAAGGAATTTGTACGTTCTCCCCCGTGACCGAGTGGGTTTCCTCTGGCTGTTTCGGTTTCTTCCCGCAGTCCAGAGACGTACCGGTTGGTAGGCTAATTGGTAATTGTGAACTGTCCAGTAATTAGGCTCGCGTTAAAACGTGGTTTGCTGGGTGGCACGGCCCATTGAGCTGGAGGAACGTGTTCTACTCCATATATCTAAATAAATAAGTAAATAACTGGTATTTAAGGAAAGAGATGGTGAAATTGGATCTTGTATGACTTGGATGTAATTTGACATTTTTCAGTAGCTACAGTGGTAAAATAAATCATTACTTAGATAAAGGAAATGCACTCAATTGCCCCTTATTAGGTGCACCTGCTAGTTAATGCAAATACTTAATCAGCCAATCATTTGGGAGCAACTCAATGCATAGAAGCATGCAGACTCGGTCAAGAGGTTCAGACCAAACATCAGAATGGGGAAGAAATGTGATCTAGGTGGCTCTGACCGTGGAATGATTGTTGGTGCCAGACGAGATGGTTTGACTACCTCAGAAACTGCTGATCTCCTGGGATTTTCATGCGCAACAGCTTCTAGAGTTTCCAGAGAACGGTGCGAGAAGCAAAAAAATTTGCAGCCGTTCTGTGGGTGAAAAGTCTTGTAAATGAGAAGGGTCAGAGGAGAATGGCCAGACTGGTTCGAGCTGACAAGAAGGTGACAGTAACTCAAATAATCACACATTACAACAGTGGTGCGCAGAAGAGCATCTCTGAATGCGCACCACTTGAACCTTGAAGTGGATGGGCTACAGCAGCAGAAGACCACGAACACGCACTCAGTGGCCACTGTATTCGATACAGGAGGTACCTAATGAAGTGGCCGCTGGGTGTATGTATATTTACACTCTATTTCTTTTGAAGAGCAAAGGATTCCCGGCTTTTATTTCCAGCTTGCATGCAACCACTTAACATTCCTGTCCTATATCTTTCTGAATGTAGTTCTGGGTAGATGTTAACCCGATTACTGTTGCTGCCTTAATGCCTTGTCTAACGACAGCAGACAGAAGAATAAAGAAAGAAGGGAGCTGTCTCCACTTGAGTTTAGACTTCCACTACCAGCTTTTGCACAGAATTAGTTCCTTTGCTGTCACCACACAGTATTTTAGATTACACCCTGTCAGGCTTAGCAAAACCATACAAAGTGCCCTTTTATTTCATTCTGGATGTGTGATATATGTGACTGGAATTAGTTGCCAAATGATCAGAGATTTTTTTTTTCTTTAAATAAATACAGCAAATACAGCATTTAAAGAAAAAAAATCCATGATTTTAAGGTCAATTTGTTTGAATGTCATTAAATTTTAGGCTGTCTACAAACATGTAAAGCAATTTGTCCGTGTTATTAGCTGTATTGCAGCACTGCAGGCAATTATTTTGGGAGCTTCTGAATTTTGCTAAAATTTTGCGGAAGGCTCCAGTAGTTGAGCTTTTGATGTCCTCCGATTCAGAATTATTTATTTATCACGTGTACGTCAAGACATGGAGTGAAATGCATCGTTTGCATTAGCAAACAACACGCGTGCACGGCTGGGTCGTGGCAGTCCATAAGCGGCACCACACATTCCAGTGCCTACATAGCGTGCCCACGATGTTTGATGCAATAATTACAGTGACTGAGCAGGGGAACTCTGTCTGTTATGCACAAGGAATATCCAACGCAGAATAAACATGCAGGAACAAAATCACCTCGTGGGAAGGATAGGAAAAGAATAGATGGATACTGGGCTGACGCAAGTGGAGCCATAGAGCACTACAGCACAGAAGCAGGCCCTTCAGCCCATTTAGTCCATGCTGAACTACTATTTTGCCCAGTCCCTAGTCACCTGGGCCAGCCCTCCATACTCCTCCCATCGATGTACTTATCCAGAATTCTCTTAAGTGTTGAAATTGAACCTGTATCCACCACTTCCGTTGGCAGCTCATTCCATACTCTCGCTACCCTCTGAATGAAGAAGTTTCCCCTCACACGTTTCATCCTTCACCTATGACCTCTTCAAGTTTCGCCTAATCTCAGTGGAAACCATATCTATACCCCTCATAATTTTGTATACCTCTATCAAATCTCCCCTCGTTCTTCTACGCTCTGGGCGGTGTGAGGGTGGGGTGATGATTAGTGTAGATGGACGTCATGGTCAGCGTTAACAAGAATCTCTTGAATCACGAAATAGTTACAAACAGGAGGAGACCATTCAGCCCATTGAGTTTGTAGCAAATTTTTGTATAAGTCAACCGGGCATTTTCACTTCCCAGTCATTTACCTATCACCCTGAAGTCTTTTTTAAGATGCTTTGGCAGTTCTTTTCTGAATGTTGCAGTTGAGCGTTCCCCAATGCTCTCCCCAGCGATACATTCCAAATGTACATACAGTGTGTTAAAACAGTCCTCCCTATCTATTCTGTCCATAGTCTTCATGCAGTAACATGCTGCATTGGATGCCCTCTCTAATTTTATTCCAAAGAGAATAGCTCTAATCTCCTAGTTTATCTCTATAACTAAAGTCCTACTTCCATTGAATCCTCTTTAGATATCTTCCTTTCCTTAACCACAACTTCCCTTCTTCGTGGTTGACAGAGCCCTCAAAAGCTTCCCATCTATTTCCTACATCTTTCCTCTCACCCTATCTCCTTCCCTCCTATAATCAGATTTCCCTAATCTTCACCTTCTATCCAAGCTATTATTCCTCGCAGTTCCCATCACCTTCAATGAGGTTCCACCACAGGCACTTCCACCTTTTCCATCCCCTCACAACTTTCCAAAGGGACAGTTCCCCTTCCTGATTCCCTAGTTCACAGTTCCATTTCTACCATGGATATGCAAGACTTGATCATTAATTTCTTCCCACGCTTCAGGGAGATCAAACTCAGAATGTAGCCACAACAACAATGGAGGTCTAAAGCATCGATTTAGATAATGCACAAAAATGCTAGAGGAACTCAGCATCTGCACATTTTCTCTTGTTTGCGGATTTAGATAACTGCTTTGTAGAGCACCTCTATTCAGTCTGCAAAGGTGACTCTATACATCCCATGTCCCTCACTTTAACTCTCCCACTCTGATCTATCTTTCTGTGGCCTCCTTCACTGTCCAATGAACCCAAAGCAAACTTGAAGAGTATATTCCATCCTCTGACTGGATACATTTGCAGTCCTCTGAAATCTATTGAATTTCTGAACTTCTAGCTTAATTTTCATGTTTCTGTCAAAGATGCCACATCTGTTCTACAGAAGAGATTGTGTTTAATTAGACATAGTGTTGAAAAAAGAACTGTGGGCCCAAAGGCCTTTCCTGTGCTGTATCGTTCCATGTTTTTGTAATATTAAGTCAGTCAGACACCAAATAATCTGCAAGGATTTTCCGATATTCTCATTATGGTTTCAGGATTTAGCTTTGACTGGAAAATAACCTTTCCTTTTCTGTCTCTGCCTGAGATAACACCCTCTCAGAAATATCCCCCTTCGCATCCCCCCCCGCAGCTTAGAATTGACTTGAAATTTTAACTTTATTTCTTTTTCTATAGATGTTGTTGATCTTTTGATCTTTTCAGTTTTTTCCAGCATCTTGTAATTTTTTTTTAATTTCGCATTTTCAGCATTTGCAGTTTCTTTTATTTGTTTTTGGTATATCCCTTCTGCACCCTCTCTAAAGTCTTTGCATCATTAGCTGTGGCGAAAAGAACTAGACATAATCTTCCGGTTTTGAACAAATAAATATCATCATGACTTCCATAACATCGCATTTTGTGCCTCTGTATCCTGTATTTCCATTGTTGCTTGTTTATTATTTATTGTCATGAATATGCACCCAGTGGCGACATTATTAGATAGACCAGTACACCTGCTCGTTAATAATATCTAATCAGCCAATCATGTGGGAGCAACTTGATGCATAAAAGCATGCAGACATGGTCATGAGGTTCAGAACAAACATCAGAATGGAGGAAAAGATGTGATCTAAGTGACTTTGAATTGTGGAATGGTTGTTGGTGCCAGACGGGGTGGTTTGAGTATCTCAGAAAGTGCTGATCTTCTGGGATTTTCAGACACAGCAGTCCCCGTAGTTTACAGAGCATGGTGCGAGAAACAAAAAACATCCGGTGGGCAAAAATACCTTGTTAATGAGAGAGGTCAGAGGTGACTGGCCAGACTGGTGAAGGCGACAGCAACTCAAATAACCATGAGTTACAACAAGTGGTGTACAGAAGAGCATCTCTGCGCAACACATCAAACCTTGAGGGGGATATGCTAGGCCAGCAGAAGCCCAGGTTAGAACAGAGAACATAGAACAGTACAACACGGGAGCAGGCCCTTCGTCTGAACCAATTACATTAGAAACCAAATGGCTAACTGTTCTCTTACGCCTACACACTGTCCATATTCCATTTCCCTCACATTCATGTGCCTATCTAAACATCTCTTATAAGTCCTTACCTGGGCCTCTACCACCACCCCAGGCAGTGTATTCCAGGTACCCATCATTCTCTGTATATAAAAAAAGCGTGCCTGTCACCACTCCTTTGAATTACCCTCCCTCTGGTATTGGATACCTTAATCCTTGGAAAAGGGTATTGTTTGTGTATCTTTGCATCACGTAAACTTGTACACCTCCATCAGATCTCCCCTCAGATCATGCCTCCCCTCCGCCCCGTTGCCAGTTCATCGTTGTTCGGTCGTTAAGTCGAGCCCGACTCCTCACAACCTCACGGACTCCTGCACACCAAGTCCTCTTGTTGGAAGCTGCCTTTCTAAGATCCCCCAAGGTCACACGCATTGTCTGAGTTAATACCTAATAAAGTGGCCACTGGGTATAGATTAGAAAAAGTCCTAGAAGCAACCCCTGGGATTTCCGCTGTCCATTTCCCACCACTCTAAACAACAGCCATTCATTGCTATTCTCTCTCCCCAATTACTTGGTCAATTATTTCGCTATGCCCTTTCGTTCTTCCAGCTTTGGAAATGAGGCTATTACTGCCATTTTATCGGACGTCTTCTGAAAGTGCGTATGTATCACTTTAACTGCATTTTTCTAATTGACCCTCTGAAATTTCCCTTGAAATCTCTATCAAGTTTCCCTCTAACGAATCCATGCTGGCTTTCTCTAATCAATCCAAACTAATTAACTGAGTACTAATTAATTATTGTTTCTTGAACTTCTCCCACCACTGATGTCAGGCTGACTAGTCTGCAGTTGCCTGGTGTATTTTATTAAGTTTAGGTAAAAATAAAATGATTTTTTGGTGATTCATTGGAAATTTGGCAATTTTGTATTGGAATCAAAATCAATTTTAATATCACCAGCATACGTCGTGAAATTTGTTGTCTTTGCAGCCACAGTACAACACATGACATAATAATAGAGGAAGAACATGAATTTTAAATAAATATTAAATAGTTAAATTAAATAAGCAGTGGAAAAATAAAAAAAAACAGTAGCAAGATTGGATTCCATGTCCATTCGGAAATCGGATAGCAGAGGGGAAGAAGCTGTTCCTGAAACATTGAGTGTGTGCCTTCAGGCTCCTGTACCTCTTTCCCAATGGTATCAGTGAGAAAAGAGCATCACCTGCTGATGGGGGTCCTGACTGTGTCATATCTATAAATATCAGTAAAAATAAAAATCTCAATATCTAACATAACCAAAATATTTTGATTCTTTGGAGGTAAAATTGCCAGTCTTTAAATAGAAAGATATCGTCAAATAATTATAACAAACAGTTCCCATGTAAGCGCAATTTTAATCTGTTCTTAAATTGTTGTGAATAGAAATGGCTTTAACTAAATAATAATATAATTTCTCCCAGATGTAATATTTCACTGGTAAAATATAAGTAGGTACTTCAATGCCAGATTAATTTTTGGACTAGAATAATTGGTCGCCTGTTACCAAAATAGCTTTGTTTTGACAAGAATGAATAATGTTCGAAGGAACAAAAGCTCCCTAATTCTTCAATTAAATGTCCACTTGGAGTCTGAATGTTCTTTTATTTTAAATTATCTAGCAGCAACCTTCCAACTGTGGGTTGGAGCTTCTATGATGGTATATGTTCAAGAATATGTACTTTAAGATGACAAATGGTTTTCATCAGCTGATTAATATTTAACCTACAAGTTCACTTCTGTGTTGGTAACTTTCATAGAGCATTACAGCATGAATGCTGTCCCTTTAGACCATCCAATCCATGCCAACCACGTTTACCACCCAGCTACTCCCACTTTCCTGCATTTGGCCCGTGTCCCTGAAGGCACTACAAGCCAACTAGGTCTCTCAAACATCTACATTTTCAGCTGGTGTACATTATTATCTTGGAACTCCCAAAACCAGAATAAAAGCAAGTATTCATTCCCATAGAACTGCCTAAGGAAAATAAATATGTGAGGTGGTGAAGCACTCGAAAGAGGTTTGGGATGAAGTGATTTATCAATCAGTCTGTCATTGTAACAGAATCTGTGACTTAGGCTTTGCCTTTCTTGTGATAACCGGGCATTTTGTTTTGAAAGGGGACACCACCTTCATAATCAGAATCATGTTTATTATCACTGGCATATGTCATGAAGTCTGTTGTTTTGCTGTAGTCGTACAAAGCAAGACAAAAGAGATTACTATGAGTTACAAACAAATAACAGTGCAGGCAATGAATAGTGAGCGAGCACTCTTGGAACATTCAGAAATCTGATGGCAAAGGAGAAGAAGCTGTTCCTTAAACCTCGAGTGTGGCTCTTCAGGCTACTGCACCTCTTCCCAGATGGTAGTAATCTTTTGTGTCAGGCTGACTTTGTTGCCATCTCCTCCTGCAAGAAAGGGGGAGGTACACAGCTTGTGAACAGCACGGGTAAAGCATATGGGTGGCGCAATAGCGTAGCGTTCACCGCAGTGCTTGGCAGCGCCAGTGATCAGCGATCGGGGTTCAATTCCTGCCACTGTCTGGGAGCAGTTTGCACGTTCTTCCTTTGACTAAGTGGGTTTCCTTCGGGTGCTTCAGTTTCCTCACAGATTTCAAAGACGTACGGTGTAGAGTTATGGTTAGTAAATTATGGGCCTGCTTTGTTGGCACTGGGAACATGGCGACACGTGGGGCTGTCCCCAACATATCCTTGGACTTTGTTAGTTGTTGACACAAACAACACACTTCACTGGATGTTTTAAAATTCGTGTGACAAATAAAGCTAATCAGTCAATTATAACCTGGCACAGTCATGAACTGGCATGTATTTCCTTGCTGCCAAATATCAAGGCCATTGGAAGAAAACTTCACTAAACGTGTTCCTGGTTTAAACAAACCTATTAACATACCATAGATTTCAGTTTAAATCAAGCTTACTATACACTAAGCAATTGAGTAATAACTTCCAGTCCAAACGGGATACAGCAATGGAAATTGTGTTGAGCCTAATTGAAAGACAAGCTATGGTGTGAATTCTGGGCAACGTATGCATTCATTGCCTGCTAAGCTGACTCACCATCTGCGCACAGCTGGGGTGAGGCAACCAATTTGAGGAAACGACCACAACAAAGGAAACTAGCAAGAGATAATTACAGCCAGACAATTTGAGAGAACACAGAGGAAAATTATATCATTGTTGTTCTCTGTAAAACATCGGTATCCGATAACTGGTAACGTAATTTTGCATGTCAGAGTCTGCAACTGAAAATTTTGGATTGATTGACTAGATTTCAGTGGAAACAACATCAGTTGAAAATAGTGTGATTGCAATCGAAATTAGAGGTTCTGTTTGGTCTTTTCAAACAAAATGAAATTGTGTTCATTTTCAATCATTTCATTCTGGTTCACCAGTGTAACTGCACCTCAGGAAAGATTGATTATTGTCATTCTTCAGTACACAAAGAGAACAAAACGATTGTTACTCCAGATCTGTTGCAAAATAAAAGAACACAATAAGCTTAAAGAACACAACAGGAGAACATGATAAATATGAATACATAAGATCAGCTTGTATACCTAGACTGATTATATACACATGAAGTGATACTATGTCCAGGAGTATCGGTACTAAGGTAGGAAAAGATAAAGTAGTGGTGGTCTGGTTGATAGGGTTGGTTTGTGAATGGAGGTGTTGATCAATTTATCTGCTTGAGGAGAACAACTGTTTTTGAGTGTAATGGTCCTAGATTGGATGCCACTATATATGATAGAAACCACTGATTTTTGATGGTGCAGGTCAACTACTTGGTTGTACAATCACTGGATTCACTATATCAAGTAGGAATTTGGGTTAACTTTCATGTACTTGATCTGGCAGTTATGGAGGCAGGGCAGTAAAATACCTGTGCAATTTTACTCAAATGGTCTGTAAATTGTTTCAATTGGATTGTCTTTATTTTTAAGGTACAAAGGGAAAACGTACCGGGCAATTATGAAAATCGTGAGGACAGCAGATCGGGTGGCTGATTTCTGCAGGAGGACGTGCATGAAGTTAGAGTGCTGCCCCAATTTATTTGGACCACTCATGGTGACTGACAAGTGCCCGGAAAATTGCTCTGTGCACACGAAAACAAAATATAGTAAGTACAGATAAATTTTATAACCAGGTGATCTGTGTCTACAAACAGAAAATTCTGGACCAGGCTCCATCTGTGGAAAGAGAAGCAGGACCTGCAATGTTAGCTCATTCTCTTTCCACAGATGATCTCTGACTTTTTTTAGTAATTCCAGCATTTCCTGGTTCATTTCAGATTTCTAGCATCTGCAGATTTTTTGATTTTTATTCTTTGTAATGAGCAGAAAGCTGCTGTCAGATGCTGTTGAACTTGTGAACCATTCGCACATAAAGACATGACCACATAAGTAGTGGCATGGTGGTGTAGTGGTTAGCGTTGAACTCTACAGCGCCAGTGATAACCGATCACGTTTCAATTCCCACCCGTGCGTGTAAGGAGTTTACACGTTCTACTCGTGTCTGCACGGGTTTCCTCCCACGTTCCAAAGACATACCAGTTAGGGTGACGGAGCTGTAGGCATGTTATTTCTGCACTAGAAGCAGGGTGACACTTACAGGCTGGCCAGCACAATCCTCGCTGCTTTGATTTGATGCAAACGACACATTTCACTGTATGTGCAATGTTTTGATGTACACGTGACAAATTTAATTTCCTTAGTTATTTAATTTTAATCTATTGTTCACAGATGAAGATACAAAAGTCTTTACAAACCTCCGAATCACCTTCAATTATTCATGCCATACCATTTATAGGAAATTGTACTGGGTTTTTAAATCCTGTCAAAATATAATTTTAATCTGCAGAGACCTGAGTTTGTGAGTGTTAACCTTTTAAAGGAAGGCTGGAATTGGGGGGGGGGGGGGGGAGGAAAACAAAAAGGTTGTTGATGGGGTGGTGATAACTGGGAACAATTTGTGTTTCTCCTCCTGGTTCCTCAGCACTGTTTCTGAATGCAGCTATTTGTAGAACTACCTAATGACTTAATATATCTGGGTTATTAGTTGAACATAGAACAGTACAGCCAGCACTGGCCCTTCAGCCCACAATGCTGTGCCGACCTATGTAAACATAGGTCACAATCAATCGACCCATTCCCTCCTATGTAGCCCATAACCCTCCATTTTTCTTACATCCATTTGCCTATCTAAGAGTCTTAAATGTCCCTTTATGTATCTGCCTCTACACAACCCCCAGCAGTATGGTCCACACGCTTATTTATTACTCTCTGCATGAACAATGCGATCTCTGACATCTCCCCTAAGTTTTCTTCCACTCACCTTAAACAGATCCTCTTTAATTGGTTGCCATACAAGTGGTAAATATAGCACTCCATATTCAGTCGTCACTGCTAAATATGTGCATCGTTTCATGCTGAACTTGTTTTCTGAAGCTGAGTTTCTGTTTCAGAACAGTGGCGCAGCACTGAATTCATTGCTACAGACAGCTGTGAATGCCAAGTCATGGGGTGTACTTCAGGCAGAGGTTGATAGGTTCTTAATTTGTAAGCGTGTCAAAGGTTACGGGGAAAAGGCAAGAGAATGGGGTTGGGGGGGGGAATAAATCAGCTATGGTAGAACGGTGGAACAGACTCGATGGGCCGAATAACCTAATTCTGCTCTTGTGTCTTATGGTGTTAGTGTATTAGAAGTGAAGCTGAGGTGCATGAACTGCTGTGTTTCTCCAGTTGATAAGGCCAGTATGCTGTTGCACCCTTGAAAAATGCATATTTATATTATTTGAACACTGCAAACAAGCTTCTGGAGGATCTCAGCAGGTCCAGTGGCATCTGTGGGTGGAAGGGAACTAGTGGTGCAAGCTGTGTTGGAGCTGGAAGCATGGAGACACTTGTGGGGTTTGCAACACAATCCTCGCTGATTTAGTTCGATGCACATGACACATTTCACTATGTTTCGATGCACTTGTGACAAAGATAATCTTAAATCAGGAATGAGAGTGGAGGAGGAAGAGAAACAGCAGAAAGAAGAATTACGAGTGTCTATTTTTTAAACTTTTAGTGTAAATATATTGTTAACACAAAAACTTAGGGGAAATGTATTCTTGATTGACAATGTTACATATTCATACCCAGCTGCACTCTGCTGCTGCTCAGAAATATACTTCCTTTGAAGTTAACTGTAAAAATGGACAAAAATCAGTTATGTTAACGTCTTAACTCTGAATAGTACTCTGAGGAAAATAACAAGTCACTTCAAAATTTCCCAGGCGGTGTTTTCCTGAAAATGTTTGCTCACTACTTCAAATTCATCAAGGATCAACTTTATTCACCATATGTCAATTAAAGGAAGAAACAGCTTTTTAAATGATAATAACAAGAACTAGACACCAGTGACCCAGGTTCAATTCTGTTGCTGCCTGTAAGCAGCTCGTAGGTTCCCTCAGTGGCCACGTGGGTTTTCTCACGGTGTTCCAGTTTCCTTCGCATTCCATAGTTGTACAGGTCAGCGGGCTCTTCCAGGTGAGGGAACGCTTCACCTGTGAATCTGCTGGGGTTGTCTATTGTGTCCGGTGCTCCCGATGCAGCCTCCTGTACATTGGTGAGATCTGTCGTAAGACGGGGGACTGCTTCATCGAGCACCTCCGTCCGCTCCATCTGCCAAAATCTTAACTACCCGGTGGGCAAGTATTTTAATTCCAAATCCCATTCCCATACCGACATGTCAGTCCGTGGCCGCCTCTTATGCCAAATCTGTACACAATACTCAAAATTGAGGCCACCCTCAGGATGGAGGAGCAACACCATATGTTCTTTCTGGAAAACCTCTAACCTGATGGTGTGAATATTGATTTTCTTTCCGATTTAAAAAAAATCCCTCCCCCTCCCTTCTTCTGTTAATCACTCTGTCCCCTTACCTCTTCTCACCTGCCTATTACCTCTCCCTGGGTGCCCTCCTCCTTACCTTTCACCAGTGCTCCACTCTCCTTCCCTATAAGATTCCTTCGTCTCCAGCCCTTTACCTTTCCCACCCACCTGGCTTCACCTGCCACCTTCTATCCCACCCCCTCCCCTCCATCTTTTTATTCTGGTGTCTTCCCCTTTCCTTTGCAGTCCTGAAGAAGGATCTCGGCCCAAAACATCGATTGTTTATTCACTTCTGTAGGTGGTGCCTGACCTGCTGAGTTCCTCCAGCATTTTGTGTGGATTTCCAGCATCTGAAGAGTTTTTCGTGTTAACTGCTCACAAGGGTGTACTTGGGCAGCGTGGGCTCGTTGGGCTGGAAAGGGCCTGTAACTGAGCTGTATCCCTAAATTAAACAAATTAAAAACTTTGTTCCGTTTCTTCCAGCTTATTACTACGGAAAAAAGAAGAAAATCGTCAGGCCTCCTGTAGGACACAGCAGCATGGAGAACAACAACAAAAAGCCCGCAAGGAGGAGGAAGAAACGCAGGTCCTGTTTTGTGCAAAAGAAAAAACGTTCATCTACGTCAGTCGACTATGCTTCCCAGGTATCACTGGCATTTTCTTTACAGAGGCTTGCAACTCTGTGCTACAGATTTGTTAGTCATTGTCTGTATAAATTATTTGTTTTGGCTTGTTAGGTAATGCTAATTTGAAAAAATCAATCCACATCAGTGTCTTACAATTTAGGAATGAGTATTAGGGAACATTTTACTGAGAAGGCTGTGCAACAGATGAGTGAACTCCACTGTAAACCAAATTAACATTTCACACATGGAATTAAAATGGAAAATACTGAGAAAACCCAGCAGGTCAGGCAGCATTTGTGGACACAGAAATATCATCAGTTCCGATGAAGTGACTTTGATCTGAGATGTTAACTTTCTCTTTAAAAAACTGTGACTTGACCTGCTGAGCTTTATCCAGCGTTTTCTGTTTTTAATTTCAGATTTCCAGCATCTGCAGCTTTTTGGTATTTACATTGTAAAGTTAAATGGGTGAAAGAGAACGGCATTAGCAAGGCACGGGAATAAAGTAGGATTAACACAATTTGTTTGAAGGAAGAACCCAGATTCGTAAATCACTACAGTACAGAAATATCCCTTTGGCCCATCTAGTCCATGCCAAACTGTTATTCTGTCTAATCCCTTTGACCTGCACCTGAACCATAGCCGTCCCCTCCCGTCCACACACTTGCCAACTTCTCTTAAGTGCTGCAGTCAAACCCGCATCCACCACTTCTGCCAGCAGCTCGTAACACACTCGCACCGCCCTCTGAGCGAAGAAGTTCCCACTCAAGTTTCACCTTTCACCCTTAACTTGTGACCTCTAGTTCTAGTCCCACCCAACCTCAGTGGAAAAAGCCTGCTTGCATTTACCTCATATATACCACTCAGAATATTGTATATATCTATCTAACCTCCCTGCTTTCTCCCACAATCCAGGAAATAAAGTCCTAACCTATTCAACCACTTCTGATAAATCATCTGCTCAAATCTCAGTAACATCCTTGGAATTTTTCTCTATAGTCTTTCAATCTTTTTGATACCTTTCCTGTAACTGGGTGACCAGGACTGCAGAGAATTCTCTAAATTAGGCCTCACCGATGTCTCATGCAACTTTAACATCACATTCCAACTCCTGTACTCAATACTGTGCTCAAAGCTCTCTTTATGGCCCTATTTACCTGTGATGCCACTTTCAAGGAATGATAGATTCGTATTCCCAGATCCCTCTGTTCTACCGTAGATTTGGATTCAGATTTATTTATCACATGCTCATCAAAATATGCAGTGAAGTGGTGGTTTGCATTAACAGTCAACTTAACCCAATGATTTGCTGGGAGGCAGCCTACAAGCGTTGTCATCGCGTGCCCGTAACATCGCCAACATCGCGTGCTCGTAACGTTCGGCAGAAGAACAAAAGCAGCAACAACATCAACGAAGCAAAACAAAATGACAACAACAGGAAAGCAGGCCCCTTTCCCACCCTCCCAGTTACTCACACATACAGAAAAGCCTTGTGGTGTAAATCATGTATATCTGTCTGGACACGCCCCTCTGCTGACTGCTCCTGTGGCTCCTCCCACAGACCCCTGGATAAAGGTGATTGTGTTTCTGCTCCTCCCTCAGTCATCCAGCATGGATGTGCTCCATTTTACTGCTAATAAAAGCCTTTCAGTATTTACTCTACTTCCAGTCTTTTGGAGTTATTGATAGTGCATCAATCCTCTAACCGCAGGACAGGCTGCCTTCGAAAATCCTGTACTTTGCCTTGGTCTCTCAGTCTGACAGACGTTAAGATCCAAAAATGTTTCCATATATGTATAACAGTCATGGCAAGCACAGCAGTAACTGACATTTTTATTTTGCTATTTTGTGTACCAAATGAACTGTAGGAAAATGGAGAGGACAAAGAAGATGTCCATGATGTGATAGATGATGAAACAGGAAGTGATGGAACCAGCTCAGAGCCACGTGATGACCAGACAGACACCTCCTCTGAAATGCCTGACGTGAAACCAAAACGATTAGAAAGGTTGAGATCTGCTTCAGAGCAACCTAGGCCTTACATAGTAGACAGTGCAAGGCGGAAGAGAAGGGCACGAACATTGTCACTATCTGAGGATGACAAATATGATTCCCTCAAATGCTCAGCACCAAAGGTAAATTGTACAGTGTTCAGTGAACTGTGGCTGGCTACAGTTATTATTAAGAATTTGTATTCTGTGCAACTTATTTTTTTCTAATCCACTTCATCTGTTGGAAAGTAGATTCGATCAGATTTGGTAATAGTACCTTGGTCTGTTTTTCCTACATTATAAGCAGTTTATAAATGAATGCTGCAGTCATTTTGCAGAATATTCAATTTTGCTTTCCACGGTGAATTTTAAAATTGTCAGGGTTGGAAAATGTCTTGCCAATCCAATTGTCAGTTCTCTGCAAGGCTGCCTGAAAAGAACCTCACTGTGATTTATCTAAAGGTAAAATTCAGTGGGAGCTTCAGGTATTACACCTTGCCCATTAACAGTTGTGCTTTTTAGTGTTGATTGTGTGTTTTATCTAATTGTCTTTTAACAATAATACAAGGATTAGAGGGCATGTGCTACAACGAGAGCTTGGACACATTTGGGTTGTTTATTGTGGAGTGGCAGAGGTTGTGGGCAGATGTGATAGAGGTTTATAAGATGAGAGGAATCACTATACGGACGGTATCTTTTTCCCAGGCTTGATATGTCTAATACCAGAGGACAAGCGTTTAAAGTGAAGGGGGTAATTTCAAAGGAGATGAGAGAGGCAAGTTTTTTTACACAGAGAGTGGTAGATGCCTGGGGTGCCGGTCGGGGCAGAGAAACATTAGAAACTTTGAGACGTTTAGATAAGCACATGAATGTGAGGGCAGTGGAAGGGTATGAGCATTGTGCTTGGCAGAAGACATTTGATTACTAACTGAATTAATTTGGCACAATGTTGTAGGCCGAAGGGCCTGTCCCTGTGTTGCACTGTTCTATGTTGTATTGCTGCTATTTGCATGCGGAGGATGTGCAGCATTGAAGTTGAGTCCCAGTCGGGTCCAATACATTGTAGTAAGGATGAACAAATCCACCCATTGTTGACTTCATAAAAGGCATAGACTATTTTCTAATTGGGGAGAAATTTAACAGGAACCGACAGGGCTGCATTTTCAGCCAGAGGGTAGTCTGTATATGGAATGAGCTACCAGAGGAAGAGGTTGAGGTGGGTACATCAACAACATTTAAAAGGTCCTTAAACGGTGAATAGGAAAGGTTTTCAACAGGAGAGCCCAGCCTTTTTGATGATGCAATGGACCAATGCCATCAAGCAAGCGGTCCAGGGGCCCAGGTTTAGAGAGTAATGGTCCAAGTAAGAGTAAATGGGACTCATTTAGCTAGTGCACAGAGAATGGGTCCAGATTCCTTGTGTGAAGTGGCGCGTGGCCAAGTGGTTAAGGCGTTCTGAACTAGCGATCTGAAGGTCGTGAGTTCGAGCCCCAGCTGAGGCAGCGTGTTATGGCCTTGAGCAAGGCACTTAACCGCACACTGCTCCAGTTCACCCAGCTGAAAATGGATACCGGCAAAATGCTCCTTGTGTGAGATGTGCGAACCTTGGGAGTTCCTAACTACATCTGCACAAAGTGCACTGAGTTGCAGCTCTGTTAATGAACTGGAACTGGGAGATGGTGATGAGGAGGTGGTGGATAGGAGCTACAGGGAGGTAGTCATTCCTAAGGAGTGAGTCTTAATTGAGCCACCTGGGTGACTAGGAGAGGGAAAGGACTAGGCAGCCGGTGCAGAGTACCCCTGTGGCCAATTCCCTTAATAATTCCGCTTTGGATACCATTGGTGGGGACGATCTACCAGGGAGAAGATGCAGTGAGCAGGTCTCTGGCATTCAGAGAAGGGAGAAGAGGAATGCAGTAGTGATAGGGATTTGATAGCTAGTGGGGCAGATTCTGTGAACGTGATAGATATTCAGATGGTGTTTTGCCTCCCAGGTGCCCGAGTCAGGGATATCGTGGATTAGGGTCCACAGGAGGGTCAATATCCAGAACTCATGGTACAATTTGGAACCAGCGATGCAGCGACGAAGGAGATTATGAGGAGAGAATATAGGAAGTTAAATAGAAACCGGAAAAGCGGGACCTCCAGTGTAGTAATCTCTGGATCGTTGCCTGTCTCATGTGCCAGTGAGCTTAAGAATGGAATGATTTGGCAGATTAATGCATGGCTGAGGAATTGGTGCAGGGGGCAGAGTTCAAGATTCCTGGGTTATTGGAATCTCCTCTGGGAAAGGTCAGTATAGCTCTGTGAGTAAAAACTTAAATCAAATCCTCAAGATGAGGTGACATCGGATTAGAAGGTGTAGAATTCTTGTGGGTAGAGTTAAGAAACTGCAGGTGTAAAAATACCCTGCTGGGAGTTGTATACAGGCCTCAAAATAGTAACCAGGATGTGGAGAACAAATTACAACTGGAGGTAGAAAGGGCAATGTTACGAAAAGTCATGGTGGATGAAAAAGCTCCAAAACCTGGGCCTCTGAACCTCGCTCTGCAACTGGATCCTCGAGGATGCATGCTTAGCCCTCTGCTCTATTCTCTCTACATCCATGACTGTGTGGCTAGGCACAGCTCAAAAGGCATCTTCAAATTTCCTGACGGCGCTGTTGTGGACAGAATTTTAGATCATTACAAAAAGGTGTACGGGAGTGAGATCAGCTGGTTGAGTGATGTCACAGCAACCACCTTGGCACTCAACCAAATGATTGTGGCCTTTGGAAAGGGTAAGGTGAGGGAAGCACACAGCGGTCCTCATCGAGGGGTCAGAAGTGAAAAGGGTGAGCAATTGCAAGTTTCTAGGTATCATCATCTCGGAGGATCGATTGTGGGCCCAACATATCGGTGCAGTTACAAAGGAGGCACAACAGTGGCTATATTCATTAGGAGTTGGTGAAGATTTGGTATGTCAGCAAAAACACTTGCGAGTTTCTACAGATGTACCGGAGAGAGCATTCTTCTGGCTACATCACCGTCTGGTGTCTTGTGGGGAGGTGGTGGTGGGGTAGTGCTACAGCACAGGACTGAAAGAAGCTGCAGAAAGTTGTGAACTCGGTCAGCTCCATCATGGGCACTAGCCTCCATAGCATCCAGGACATCTTCAAGGAGCAATGCCTCAAAAGGGCGGCATCCATCATTAAGGACCCCCATCACCCAGAGCATGCCCTTGTCTCAATCCTACCATCAGGAAAGGAGGTACAGGATACTGAAAGCCCACACTCAGTGGTTCAGGAAGAGCTATTTCTGAATGGACATTGAACGCATGAACACCTCCTCACTACTTTATTTGCACTGCTTACTTAATTTAACTAATATATAGTTGCAAGAAAAAGTTTGTGAACCCTTTGCGATTACCTGTTTTTCTGCTTTAATTACTCATGAAATGTGGTCTGATCTTCACCTAGGTCACAATAATAGACACACACAACCTGACAAAACTAATAACGCACAAACAGTTGTACTTCTCAGCAATACTGAGTACAACATTTAAACAATCACAGTCTAGGTTCAAAAAAGTATGTGAACCTCTGGGGTATTGCTTTCTACAAAAGCTATTTGGAGTCAGGTGTTCCAATCAATGGGATGAGATTGAAGGTGTGGGTTGCCCTATAAAAAAGACACACAAAGTTAGGTTACTGACGGAGCCTACTCTTCTCAAGAAAGATCAGTTTATGTGCATCATACCTCGATCAAAACAACATTCAGAGGACTTTAGAAGAATTGTGGAGATGCATGAAGCTGGAAAAGGCGACAAAAGCATTTCTAAAGATCTGGGTGTTCCCCTGTCCACAACAAGAGAAACTGTCTGCAAATAGAGAAAATTCAATACTGTTGCTGCTGTCCTTAAGATTGGGCGTCCTGCAACGTTCACACCAAGAGCGCAATGTGCAATTCTGAAGGAGGTGAAAAAGAACCCAAGGGTAACAGCAAAAGACCTGCGGAAACTTCTCAAACTTGCTAAAGTCTCTGTTCATGTGTCCACTATAAGAAAAACACTGAACAGGAACGGTGTTCATGGAAGGACACCACTGCTCTCCAAAAAAAAAACAAAGTTTGCGAAAGACCATCTAGATTTTCCACACTTCTGGAACAATGTTCTGTGGACAGATGAGACAAAAGTTGAACTGTTTGGCAGAAATGCACATTGATATGTTTGGAAGAAAAGGACACTGTACACCAACACCAAAAGCTCAACCCAACTGTGAAGTGAGATAGAAGGAGAATGATGGTTTGGGGGCTGTTTCGCTGCCTCAGGACCTAGACACTTGGAGTCATTGAGTGAACAATGAATTCAAAATGTATCAAGACATTTTACAGGAGAATGTCAGGGTAGTGGTCCATCAACTAAAGCTTAATAGAAGTTGGATGATGCAACAAGACAATGACCCAAAACTCAAGAGTAAATTAACAACAGAATGGTTTAAGAAGAAGAATGTTTTTGTTTTGGAATGGCCAAGTCAGTGTCCAGACATTAACCCAATTGAGATGTTGTGGCGTGACCTGAAGAATGCTGTTCATGCAAGGTATCTCGGAAATATTGATGAACTGAAACAGTTTAGTATGGAGGAATGGTCTAAAGTTCCTCCTTGCAGTTGTGCAACTCTGATCAGCAGCTACAGGAAACGTTTGGTGGGGGTTATTGCTGCTAAAGGAGGTTCTACCAGTTATTAAATACAAGGGTTTATATACATTTTTCTAGCCTACACTGTGAATGATTAAGCAACGTTCAATAAAGACAAGCAAAGTACAACTGTTTATGTGTTATTTGTTTAGGCAGATTGTGTTCATCTATTATTGTGACTTAGATGAAGATCAACCCACATTTTATGAGTAATTAATGCAGAAAACCAGGTAATTGCAAAAGCAACAAATTTCACAACATATGCCAGTGATATTAAACCAGATTCTGATTCCAACATTCCCCCTCAAATAAATAATGTTTTCCTTCATTCCACGTTGCCAAGCTAACATCGGAACCCATCCTGAGTGAGTATATTGGTGAATCATTATCAGGGCAGCATGGTAGTGGAATGGTTAGCTTAATCCTTTTATCGTGTTGTCGACCCAGGTTCAAATTCCCACCACTGTCCTTAAGGAGTTTGTGTGTTCTCCCTGTGACCGCATGGGTTTCCTCCCACTGTCCAAAGACGTGTGGGTTAGTAGGTTAATTGGTCACATGTTTAAATGGGTAGCTTGAACATTGCAGAAATGTCTATTTGGCATTTTATAACCTTATAATATTCCAATATGTTCTCTTTTGACAGAATTGTCATGTGGTGCTGAAAGTTATGATGGAAGATCAAACATCACTGATTTCATCTATTTTAACATACTAGAGTTCAGTGGATTATTGGGAAGTATTGTGGGAGCTAAGAAAATAGTTTATACAAGTAATTTATTTAAAATGTCTTAAAATAAAATGACATTCCCACAAAATCAAACATTAAAATTCTTGCATTAATTGTATCAAACAAACATGAGAAAGGGAAATTAAATTGCTGCTAATTAGAATTGGTAATTTGGTTTTGCTGTATTAGTTTATTGTACAATGCATTATTGCTTAATTCCTTAATATTATAACAGATTGCATACCAATGGTGTTCATGAAACTATTGTATGCAGTACTTCATTATTATTTTAAATTATTCCCTTCTTGTCCTAAGGCATTAATTCATAATGGTGTATGGTTCCTCAGACACCATCAGTCTTCAATTAGCTCATTAATTTGGCCATCACATGTGACCCTAGATAGCGAATGTCAGTCGTCTATTTGACTTTGGGGGAAAGGCAAATGATGGCTGAGTTTTACTTTGATCTACCGGAGGTGTGTTCAGTTTCCAGCAGAAATCTCCAGAAAGAATCTGGTGAATCATTACAGATTCAGACATGGATGGTATTTTGCTGCAGCAATTCTGTGCAGAGATATAAAATTACTATAAATCGCAAGATAAATAAATAAATAAATAATGTGAAATGGGAAAGGAATGGCAAGGTAGTGTTCATGGACTGTTCAGGAATCAGGTGGCAGGGGGAAGAATGTTGTTCCTGATTCATTAGGTGTGGATAGTTGAACATCTGTACCTCCTCCCTCGTGGTTGTAAGGAGAAGAGGTCACGTCCCAGGTGGTGAGGGTCCTTAGTGATTGATGCCGCGTTCCTAAAGGCACCACCTCAGTGGTAGGGAGGGATGGAGCTGGCTAAGTTTACAACCCTCTGCAGCCTCGTGTGCGTTAGATCCTCTATACTAGGTGTGATGCAAATACTTCCCATTGTACATCAGTAGATTATAAGAGTCTTTGGTGATATATCAAATCTCCTCAAACTCCTAACAAAACAGAGCCACTGGCATGCCTTCTTCATGATTCCTTTGAAGTGTTGGGTCTTGGATCGATCCTCTGAGTTGCTGATGCCCAGGAACCTGAAGCTGCTCACCCTTCAACGAGGGCGGGTGTCTGTTCTTCTGACTTCCCCTTCTTAAAGTCCACAGTCTATTCCGCGGGCTTGCTGACATTGAGCGTGAGGTTGTTGTTACGAAGCTCTTAAACCAATCATCTATCTCAGTCCTGTACGCCTTCTCACAGCCGTCGGTGATTCTATAACAAACTTTGTCCAATGTATTGAATTTACAGCACAGACTGAAGTGACTCAGCCTCTCAGCCTCTTGCCAGCATTTTCCTAGAATAACTATTTATTCCCCTATCCGCTGCAATTGTTTTGCCTTTGAATTATTTAATCCATTTTAAAATTTCATTTCTTTTAGAGATGCAGCGTGGCAACAGGTCCTTCTAGCCCAATGAGGCCTTACCCCCCAATTACACCTATATGACCTGTTAACCTACTAACATGTATGCCCTTGGAATGTGGGAGGAAACCAGAGCACCTGGAGGAAACCCACACGGTACAAACTCCTTGTGGATAGCAATGGGAATTGAACCTGGGTCACTGGCACTTTAATAGTGTTATAATAAGCACTTTGCTACTGTGCCATCAATTTATTTCATTCCACCCCTCTCGGTGGGTGGCATTTTCCTCATTGTCACTACTTCCTCTCCTATTGCCCTTGATTCTTCTTCCTGTCACCTTGAGTTTGTGCCCTGGCTTCTCTGCCCTTCTCCAGATTCTCCATGGCATTGAACACTTGTGTCAATCAGTAACAGGTTTTGAAAACGTAAAATGGATACCTGAAGTGAAACAAAGATTGCTGGAAGCATCCAGCAGGGCTTCAGGGAACCAGATATCAGATTGCTGACACTGGTATAATTTGTATGGCGTTCGCAGGGTCTCCCTGTGACCCATGTTACAACACTTTCCTCCCACAAACATATGCAGGTTGTTTTAATTGGCTGCTTTAAGTTGTCCCTGGTGTGTAGGCGGCTGGAAAAATCTAAGGTGGGTGGGGGGAGGGAGAGTTAGAGAGCCATAGAGTTACACAGCACCAGGACAGGCCCTTCACCCCAGCTCATCCGTGCTGACCGAGGCACCTTCCTGCATTTGGATTGACCTTATCACTCTCAACGTGCTTATCCAGGAACCAGTCCACATACAGTTGTTGCAGCTGTAGCTATCTTACCACTCGTGGAGAATGTGAGAATATAGAAATGGGTGGTTAATGGCCAGTATGAATTCGGGGGGGGGGGGGGGGGTGGGTATTCTTTGAGCAGACAGCGTTAGCGTGTCAGGTCATTCTCGTTGGGTGTTCATCAGAACAAGGGTACATCACAGTAGCTATCGATAAACAACAGTGTAGAGGTCACTGTGTAAGGAGTCACTGTAGAGGTCACTGTGACCCTGAGTGTAAGGTCAGGGTTCAGTTCCTGCAACTGCCTGTAAGAAGTTTGTACACATTCCCATGGGTTTCAACCGGATGGTCTGATTTCCTCCCAGATACCAAAGCCGTCCAGGTTGGAGTTAGTAAGTTGTGGGCATGCTGTGTTGTTGCTGGATTCATGGCGACACTTGTAGGCACTCCCAGCGCATCCTCAACACAAACAACACACTTCAAATAAAGGTCATCTTTAAATCTTTGGCCTAGTGTCTGGCCGCCCAGGCCTTTAATCCACAAACTTGAGTTCACATCCCACTGTAACAATTCAATTGCAGTGTTGCAGACCATGATTAACATAGTTTTTGATAGAGTTATACAGCACAGAAATAAACCCTTCAATCCAAATTGTCCATACTGATCAGGGTGAGATAGTCCCATTAGGCCCATAAGCCCTCTAATCCTTTCCTATCCATGGTTTTATTTTTATAAAAAGAAGCATCTCTAAGTATATCAGGAGCAAGAGGGGAACAGGGAGAGAGTAGGTCTCCTTAAAGGGGTAATCCGAATAGGTGAAGTCCTAAATGACTACAATCATCTGTGTACACTACGGAGAAGAATATTCAAGATGGAGAGTTCAGGGAAGGGTACTCAGATGATCTGGTCAGTATTATGAAGGAGGAGATGTTGTATATCATGGGACACAATAGAATCAAGGAGAAGATAGCTTGGGCCCTGATTTGTTGTATCTTCATTATCCATGGCAAAGTACCATAAGACATGGGAGCAGAATTAGGCCATTCAGCCCATCAGGTTTGCTCTACATTTCCATCATGGCTGATTTATTTTTCCTCTCAACCCCATTCTCCTGCCTTCTCCCTGTAAGTGCTGATGCCCTTACTAATCCAGAGCCTATCAACTTCCCTTTAAATACACCGAATGACTTGGCTTCCACTGCCATCTGTTGCAATGGAGTCCATAGATTCACCACCCTCTGGCTAAAGAAGTTCCTCTCGCCCTTACAATCCTGGAAGGATAACTAATCTTGTTCCTTTATTTAAGAAAGGCAGCAAGGATAAGCCAGGTAACTACAGGCCAGTGAGCCTTGTGTCAGTGCTAGGGAAATTATCAGAGAGCATCCTAGGGACAGGATTTTTGTATGTTTGAAAGGGCGGGGGGGGGGGGGTGTGATAGTATGGTTTTGTGGGAGGGAAATCCTGCCTCACTAATTTGTCTGAATTGCTTTGAGGAGCTAACAAATTATATAAATAATGACAGTGCAGTATGTGTTGTCCATATGGACTTCATTAAAGCATTGGACTAGATAGGTAGGATAGCTTAGTCCAGAATGTGAAGGCACATGGGATCCGAGGCAAACTGGATCCAAATTTGGCCCAGAAATAAGAGGCAGAGGCTGGTGTTGAAAAGATGCTTTCCTAATTGGAAGTCTCTGATCAGAGGTGTACTGTGATAAACACTGTGGAGATCCTTCCTGTTTGTGTTAAATATATTAACAACAAGGTGGCGAGCACAGGTAGATAATGTGGTGAAGAAGTATATGGATGGGGTAAAAACAAAGGGCATAGATTTAAGATGTGATTAAATTGTTTTAAAGGCATCATCTTTTTCATGCAGAGAATAGCTGATTCTTGGGATTTGCTGTCAAAAGATTTGGTGGAATCAGATACAATTGCTCTCATTAAGAAGCATTTGGACAAACGCTTGATAAGGCATAGAAGGATACAGTACCAATGTAGGCAAATAGGATTGGTGTAGATGGGAGAAGATGTTGACGTGGACAGGGAGGGTTGAAATGTTTGTTTCTGTACAACTCACTGAAAAGAAAACACAATGTGATAGAATTCTACTCCATTTTTAATAACTTGAGGCAGGGAAGGAGAGTTCATTTACCACATGGGTGTGTGTATTTTACTGCTGGTAATTTTAGATGGCCAGATTTTGAAAGGATAAATACAGTCTTAAAAGAAGTAAGTATATAATTTAGGTTTGAAGAAACCTCAGCCATATAATTTTGAAAATGTTATTTCTATTATAGTGCAGTAATTAATCAATTTGGTGTTTTGCGTCCATGTAGGAAATTAGGCAGAATGAAGAGGATAAACTCGTTCTGGAGAGTAATCCCCTGGAATGGTCAGTGACTGACGTTGTTAGATTCATAAAGTCCACCGATTGTGCACCTCTGGCTAAAATATTTCAGGAGCAGGTAATTCTACAGAATGATTCCTTTAAAATTCAAAAGCTCACTGGTACTTTATTCAGTCTTGCTCGCGTTAACTAAGCTACCTTCCACAATCAAAACAGAGAGGAAAATATCTGTAGTGTCAGTAATGGCTTATTTTGTTAAAAAAGCTCAAAAATCAAGATATTTCTTCCATGATTTGCTTGTCATTTGTAAGGTGTACAAGATGTGTCTATATTTTCCCTTTTTTTGCTGCAGTTTGACCCCGATTTCCATGGTAACATGCTTAGCTGGGAGAATCTGATCTGCCCCTCTCTCCGTCCCCAGAGGAAAGAGGCAACCTGATCTAATCTTTGGTGTACGATAGACAATCTGTCTTTTAGTTCTGACTGTTACTGAATGCACCAAACAAAAGATGTGATTCAGTGTGCTGAGCTTTATCGTCTATCATGCTTAGGAGAGGATATTTGGCTTGTAAAATGTGCCCAGGCAGCCAATGTTGTGTTTTTGTTTATAATTGTACTTGAAGTATGAGATTGGAGAACCTAGATTGTGAACTAAGTGCCAAAATCAATGAACAGAGATCATTTAAACGTAATCCATTTCGAGATATTTGTGTGCTAATGAGGGGAAAGTTATGGTGCAATTTAATGTGATTAAAAAGTATTTAATTATAAGCAAGATTACTGATGGATTACACAAAAGTGTCTAGCTGCTTCATTCACACCATGACCAGTGACTGGACTAGGGTATAGAATTCGGACCTGCTCCCACAGGTTGCGCTGGTTTATTGTGGCGCTGTTTTCACTCAAATCTGCAAAACAGCAAGGTTTTTGAGCACAAATGCATTTTACTGTCCATGATCCCTTCCACTGGTTGAAAATGTAATATATTGGAAGCAGCCACTCATAAGACATAGGAGCAGATTTAGGCCATTTGGCCCATTGAGTCTGCTCCACCACTCCACTGAGGCTAATAAATCAGCCATGATGGAATGATGAAGCAGATTTGTTGGGCCGAGCACCCTATTTCTGTTCCTGTGTCTTGTGGTCTTATTATGCTTCTCAACCCCATTCTCCAGCCTTCTCCCTGTAACCTTTGACGCCCTCAGTATTCAAGAACCTATCAATTAACTGCTTTGAATATGCCCAATCACTTGGCCTTCACAGGCAGTTTCAACTACAGTTTCTAGAGCTTCTCTGTCCCACCACAGTGCAGCTTCTGTACTGAGCCGTGACACACCAGGTTAGGATGCTGTCTGCTACACATCCGTAGAAGGCCGTGAGTATTGATGTGCATCGTCCAGCTCCCTTCAGCCCTTTATTGTATTCTTAAATAAGGAATATTTTATGAAGCAACTTTTTCCCTTTAGAGCACTGAATGTTTTTATGATTCTGCAAATAAGCTGTGGAAAAATGCGGAAGGGGAATGATTCAATTTTGGGCTCTTTCTGTTGGTCTGTCAATTATACCGAGCTTCTTCCTCTGTTTACATGGTGTACATATGAAAACACACAGTCACAGGTCACTGATGCACAGTTTAATACATGCTCTGGGTATGTGGCAAGATGTGCATTTTTAAAAAATTAGCATAGAAATAGTATTTACTCCACTGGAAGAAATGCTGAAAAGGCAATGATTTAAATCACCACAGAATGCTTTGACTAGTCTTCAAATTTGCAGTGGAAATTATGCAGTGATAAGCTGCACATATTCATTACACTGGGTAACATGAGTCATTCTAACGATGCAAAGAACATTTTTTTTCTCCTTGATAATTAAGATATTAAAATCAGTGGTTAATTATGTCTCATCATAGATTCATTTGAATGTTTATATAAACTTCCTTGAATTAATTTCACCATGAAAATAGTTTTTTTAAACAGATTTTCTCACCAATTCCACACTCTTCTCAATTAATTTTCACATTTTATATAGAATCTGCCACAATTCCTTAGTGTAACATCAGCTGTGTTATTAGAAACCGATATTCATTGTGAGGCAGTTTCAGAAGGGCAGCTTTAAGATTAAAATCTTGCTCGAACATGTAACTTATTACAGACATATGGAGGTATAATTGTTATGCTGGTCTTTCTGTGCAATTCTGAAGAAAATTATGATTTTGTTTCCTATCTTTATTTACAGACATGACGTTGTCATGGTTAAGGTTAAAACCGTAGTTAGTTAGTTGAGCCCATTGCCCCTACTGGGGCATAGGTTGCCAACAGCAGTGCACTTGAGTCTTCTGCTCTGGGCCAGTAGAAGGTTAAACAGATCAGTGGCTACCACAGTTTTCCAGCTTTTCACCACAACGCTTCGTGCACCTTCTAGGCGAAGAATTTCCCTCTCCCTAAGTCCCAAAAGGATTTTTGGTGTTTCTGTAGCCCTGGGCTTTTTACAGGATGGGATTGCTAGTCCCATGACCAACCTTGCTCATTTTGCAGCCGGGCTTGGAAGCATCTGTGGCGTATTTAAGGTTGAACTCATAGCTGTGTGTATTTCCACAGTGAAGATTTGTTTCTCAGTCTCTCCTACAACTGTCCGATTTCCAAATGCAGTTCTCTCATCGGAATTGGAGATTCAAGCCCACATGTAGTCACACTCCAATGGGCATTTTCTTATTTAATTCACACATGCTCTCAACAAGAAGCATCTATTTGGTATTCAGTCCTGTATATGAGTGAATTTAGATCTATTATAGTATTCATTTGTCATTGTAGTCTCAAATTTTGTTTTATTTGTACCTTAAGTTTCAGTTGGGAATATTTTTATTTTGAGTCAAGATGGACTAATTGCTGTATAGTCACTGTGGGATAACAAGTGGGTTTCTTCAGGGAGATTTGCTATGTGATAATCTTGTGGAGATTTTGAGATTCTTTTGTGAAATCTTTCATTGGAGAATGTAATCTAAAGTGGGCACCGGTGGAAAAAGTACTTGATTAAAAATGAGAATTAGAAGGGAGTATGAGCAGGTATAACAAGAATGTTTTGGTAGCAGCGCGATCACTCGAGTTGAGTCTGATGTTCTCCTAAGCGGGTAGTTCCTTTTGGGTCGTCAGGTGGCTGTAGAGGCTGATTTGGGATCCATGTAACCGTGATGTTAGTGTGGATTCCCTTAAAGGAGAACGCTTGTGTGTGACTCTGTTTAACATAGCAAGACTGATGCACGGGCATCCACCACGTGGTCCTTGACAGATCAGGGTCAAGGTCAAGTGGCATGGAATGCAAGACAAGTGGGGATCCTTCACGGCTGCAGCTTTCCCCTGCCTCACTGCTCCTGTGATGTGTCATCATTTTCTGCTAATTCCACCATTGAGGTCTTGGTTGGAATGCTCCTTGTCTGGAAGCTCACCTTCGACCTTACCACCATGGGTGACCCTACCGCAAGCTAAGCTCCAGATGGCATTGCTCTTGGGATCTCAGGAACTCAACAAGCCTCTCCATCATGACCAGGTCGATCTTTGAGAGTATCTGTGGAATGCTGTGCCACAGACTGCGGTGGAGGCCAAGTCCGTGCGTATATTTAAGGCGGAAGTTGCTCGTTTCCTGGAATGGTCAAAGTGTCAAAGGAGATGGCAAGAAGGCAGGTATATGAGGTTGAGTGGGGTCCAGGATTAGCCATGATGGAGTGGCGGAGCAGAATGGCCTAATTCTGCTCCTATATCTTATGGTCTTAGCGAGTACTATAGAGCAAGTGGATGACGGCTGTTGTGGGGGGTACATCATAAAAAAAAAGACATCAGACTGCTGATGTTGCATCTGCAAGTTGTTTGGTTGGTTTGAGCCCTCAGCTCCCAAGTGAAGCATAGGCCATCAGTGACCTCCCACCTCCATCATCGATGGTATGTTTGGAGTTCATGGATATTTCTGCAATCCATTGCATCCACTGTACAGGGGATCAGCCCATACAGCTTCACCAGAGCCCAGTAGGCCAGCCTTAGCCTTTTCCACCCCTCAAGATGGGGACGTAGGGTTGGGCCTTGAGAGGCACCTCCAAGCTGTGTCATGGGTATATTACTATGCAAGATCTTTTATCAATAAGGATAAAAAGTTTCCGGTGTTGTTAGTAACAAGCTAAGTTAGGTTTATGTAGTACTTGTTCATGACCAAGAACATTTCCAAAGTGCTTCACTGCTTTGTTTTACAAACACACAGTGTGGTGGTGATGGAAGTATGGAGCCGTTTTTGTACAACAAGCTCCCACCATGGAGAGTCTGGTACTGGCCCGCTAATCTGCTTTTTGACAAGTAACAATTGCCCAGAATGTGCCTGTGCCTCGTCGTAAGGTGTCCAGAGATCGTGTACCTGCGAGGACAGGAGGACTCTCAGCACAATAAGCACGAGATTCTGCAGATGCTGCAAATCCTCAGCAACACACACAAAGCCTGGAGGAACTCAGCAGGACAGGCAGCATCCCTGGAGAAGAATAAGCACGTCGAGACCCTTCATCAGGACTAGAAAGGGTGAGAGGAAGTGGAGGAGTACAGGCTGGCTAGTGATTGTTGAGACCAGGTGAGTGGGTGGGGCAGGGCGATGAAGTTGGAGGTGAGATGGAAAAGAGATAAAGGAGTAAAGAAGGGGGGATCTAACAGGAGATGTCAGTGGACCATGGGATAGAAGGAAGGAGGAGGGACACCATTGGGAGGTGATGGACAGGTGAAGAGAAGGGGTTAGAAGGTAACCAGAACAGGCAAGTGGGTAAAGAGAGAAGGGAGGGGAGAGAAATCGTGTTCATGCCATCAGGTTGATGGCTCGCAGGTGAATTGTTGCCAGGAAGGACTATTTGGGGCCCAGAACAGTGGTGAGGGAGGAGGTGCAGCAGTAGGTATGGCACTTGTCACAGACTCTGTGAGCTTTCCCTCAGTATTAGACTCTTACTTATTATCTTCCTCAACCCCATTCTCCTGCCTTCTCCCCGTAACCTTTGACGCCCTTACTAATCAAGAACCTTTCAACCTCCACCGTAAATATACTCAATGACTTGGTCTCCACAGCCGTCTGTAGCAGTAAATTTTAAAGATTCAGCACCCTCTGGCTAAAGGAACCCCCCCCCCCCCCAATCTATGTTCTAAAGGCACGGCCAAATATTCTAAAGCTGTGCCCTCTAGTGCTAGACCTCCTCTATCATAGGAAGCATTCTCTCTAGGTAAGCTCTATCTAAGCATTTCAATGTTTGATAGGTTTCAATGAGTTCCCCCTCCCTCCCCCCCATTTTTCTAAATTCCAGTGATTACATGCCCACAGCCATTAAATACCCCTCATATGTGAATAGGGGATGTTAGGATCCAGTTCAGTGTACATAAATATGAAAATGATACTGTTTGATAATCTGTGTTTCAAAAAGAGGTCAATTTAAACTTAAGCGAGTGGATATCAGTTGCGTGAAAGTTTTATTTATTATTTGGAGATGCAGCCTAGTAACAGGCCCTTCCAGCCCAACGAGCCCGCGTTGCCTGATCGTGTCTATCTGACCAATTAACCTACTAACCTGTACTACTTTGGAATGTGAAAAGAAGTTGGAGCACGGAGAGAAAACCCGCACAGTCACAGGGAGAATATACACACCGTTACAGACAGTGGCGGGAATTGAACCCAGGAAGCCAGTGGTGCAAAAGCCTTAGGCTAACTGCTTTGCTACTGTGTTACTCCAACTTCCTTCAAAAAATGAAATTCTAAGGAATGAGCAGTTTGAGGTGCATAGTCAGTGGAAGGGGAAAGATGATTTTGAACTTTTGAAACCTTAGTTTTTGACCTGGAGGCAAGTTTTGTGCTGTGTTATAAACTGAGGTGACTAGAAAGCTTGCTGCTTAAATCTTGAAGGATTTAACTACATGGCTCTCTTCTGTGCTGTCCCCACCCACAGGCTAATTGATTGACAAGCTGTAAAGCCACACAGCTCTGCAACAATTTTGCTCTAATCTAATATCGAAATGAATATTTTATTATCACCTGTACAAAGGCTGATTACACTCATCAGATAATCTAAATATTTAAAACTAATTGGCAAAATAATGTGGGGATTTTGGTTGGGCTGGGCAATATTAATGTTGCATATTAGTTCAATTGGTTGGAAGATTTAGATTTAATTACCATCCTTACTTTATTTATGCTCAACCCGCCTCCTTATTCTGGCTTCTTCCGGTCCTGATGAAGTGTCTCGGCCCAAATCGCCAACTGTTCATTCGTCTCCATAGATGCTGCCTGACCTGCTGAGTTCCTCCCACATTTTGTGTGCGTTGCTCTGGATTTCTGGCATCTTCGGAATCTCATGTGTTTATTATCTGTTTGCCAAACCTTTGCAAGTTCAAAATTGGTTGAGGCAAAATTTAAAAAAACATGATGAAGCCACGCTCAGGTTGGAGGAGCAAGACCTTATACTCCCTCTGTGTAGCCTCCAACTTAATGGCATGAACATTGATTTCTGGAATTTCTGATAATTGCCCGCCCCCCCCTCACCATTCTCCATTAACTGTTTCCCTCTCTCACCTTACCTGCTTATCTGCCCATGATCTCCTGGTGCTTCACCCCTTTTTCAATGGTCTTCTGTCCTCTCCTATTAGATTTCCCCTTCTCCAGCCCTTTATCTCTTTCACCAATCAACTTGCCAGCTCTTTACTTCACCCCTTCCCCTCTCCCTATCACCCGACACCTTGCACTTCCTCCTTCCTACACCCTCCCCCCCAACTTCTTATTCTGACTCCCCCCTCAGGGTCTCAGCCTGAAATGTGGAGTGTTGACTCTGCCTGGCCTGCTGAGTTCCTGCAGCATTTTGTATGTGTCGCTCTGGATCTCCACCATCTGGTGGAAATCTGCAGGTTTTCTGGTGTATCTCAGTAAACAGGACAGAAAACTCCTATTCATCCTCCAATTTAAAGCATTGAAAATGGACACTATCCACTTTGTATAGGTAAAACTTGTTAAATGTGGGTGGTGTGTGAATAGATTCTTTACCAACTGTCCTCGGAGATCTTGCAAAATATGCAGCTTTATCAAACTTGAAAACACTAATTAGTGGAAGCTTAATAACCCTGAGGCTGGAGTCTAATAATTCTCTAGTAGACCACGTTCTATAGGGAAAACTGACACAGAAGGGAACCGCACATGCTTTATAAATTACCCTTATTGTTTTATTTGAATGCCGCAGTCAATTATATTATTTGGAATGACCTAATAAAAATTAAATTAATACTTCTAATGGTCATTAAGAGGCGAGCTTAACAATGCTTGATAGTAGTGAACAATATTACCTCACAGATCAGATCAATGTTTAAAGAGCTTCTGGTGTCACAGATTCGTTGATTGTGGCTCATTTTATTTGAATAACATTGGTGGAAGTCTGAATAAATTTGCATTTAACTGCAAACCCATCTTTAAGTTTGGTTTGTCACCATTGGGACATATTATCAGGGACCCAGCAAGATTTGCCTGTAACTTGCACTCAGCGGCCACTTTATTAGGTACCTCCTATACCCAGTAAAGTGGCCACTGAGTGTGTGTTCATGCTCTTCCACTGCTGTAGCCCGTCCACTTCAAGGTTCTAGGTGTTGTGTGTTCAGAGACGCTCTTCTGCACGCTGTTGTTGTATTGCATGTTGATTGAGTTACTGCCGCCTTCCTGTCAGCTTGAACCAGTCTGGCCATTGTTTGACTTCTCTCATTGTATGTAATTAGTTTTGCTACAATAATGGGACATTGGAAAAAATGTTGAATTTCCCCATGGGGATGAATAAAGTATCTATCTATCTATCTATCTATCTATTAACAAGGCACACAGAACTGCCACTCACTGGATTTTATTTTTTCTTTTGGCTTTCGCACCTTTTTCTGTAAACTCTGGAGATTGTTGTGCATGAAAACCCCCAGATAGCAGTTTCTGAGATACGCAAACCACCCCATCCGGCACCAGCAGTAATTCCACGGTCAAATCACTTAGATCACATTTCTTCGCCATTCTCGTGTAACAACAACGGAATCTCTTGACCACAGCTGTGCGTGTTTTATGCATTGGGTTGCTGCCACATGACTGGCTGATTAGATATTTGTATAAACCCAATAAAGTGGGCACTAAGTGCAAGTGATGTTCCCTGCAGTCCAAAGATCTCATTACCTCACTATGTAGTACTCTGCTGTTGACGAAAAGCAAATTCTCCCAGAGGTTGTAAAATTAAAAAAAAACTAATGCCAACAAATTAAAATTGCACCTTGCCTTGATTTTTCACAAAATTATCCACAAAGAATTATTTGTTCCGCAGAACACAAACATAACAAATCACTGCTCCAATAATAAAGCTGTATAATCCAATTGCTGTACATTTTAAAAATCTAATATAACTAAGAGCATTTACGTTTAAGCCAGCACTGCAGTAGTGGTGACCAAAACAGATGCAGTAAAGTCTAAGCAGCAAATTTGCAAACCTTTGCTCACCCCCCCGTGGCTCACCGAGTGCTGATAATTCCCTGGCAAACCGCTCAAGGTTTCTTTTTGGGGAGTGGGAGGAGGAGTTGCCAAGATAACAGCTGCTGTAGACAATGAAGGGGATGAGTGACAGGATGCCAAACAGGGTTAACTCAGCCTTGACAATGGTCCATACGATCTGGACGGAGATACAAGGAAAGGAATTTGCAGCTTCACCAAAAGCATTGAGGTAAGCCTGCGGCTTACTTTAATCTACGGATGCACAGACATAATAGCCATTGCAGAGGATAATTTTTTGAATAAAGCATTAAGTTATGAATAAATGTAGAACATTCTTCTCAAATGTCAGTATTCCAAAGGGAATTTGAACTGGAATACATTTTATCCATTTTTTTTCTCTTTGTGGAAAATGATATAAATGAATAATTAAAATGAAGTGTTTTAAAAGCAAATGAAGGCCATCAAATAGTTTTCTTTTCATCCAAGAACATAACTTGCCATTTAGTTCAAATCACGTCAAAAGGGAAAAAGCTTTGCAAAAGGGGGGAGAAAAGCAGTTGATGGAAGACCAAAAAACAGTCAGAAATTACTGAAAACCATCAGAAATTCTGCAGCATCTTTGAGGGGGAAGAAAACAAGATACCAATTACCTTTCATCGGAGCACTCACCAACCTGAAGTACAAACATGGTTTATCTTTCCACAGATGCTGCCTAACCTAGTGAGTGTTTGAAATGTTTTTAATCTTGAAACCTTTGCATAGTGGGAAATTCGTTCTGAAGACATATTCACACCACTCTCCTAATGAAGGGTCTCGGCCCGAAACGTTGACTATTTACTCTTTTCCATTGATGCTGCCTGGCCAGCTGAGTTCCTCTAGCATTTTGTGTGTGTTGCATATATTCCCGGTTTTGGTTTTCATGAGCATTTTGATACATTCAAGATTAAATAAAACATACACATTCCTTAACACAGACAGTGTAACCACTGATGATGTATTTAAAGGATATTCCAAATGCAAAAGAAAAATTGTGTCAGCATTTGACATCTGTTTTTATTTTGAATGCGCTAAAGAGCCAAGCTTCTCCAAAAGTCCTAGTCACTCAGCTCCACTATCTCCCCAGAGACTTGCGCGGTGATACAATTAGGTAGGGAAGCGGAAGCGAGTTCATTGGAGACTCAGGAGACTGCAGATGCTGGAAATCTGGAGCAACATACAATGTGCTAGAGGATCTCAGCAGGTCACGCAGCGTCTGTGGAGGGAAGTGAATTAATATGAGCAATTGGGAAAAGCAGAACTTTTAAGGGAAAACACTCTGCAGACATGCTCTTCAGTTGCATGAGAATTAAGATCTCAGTTTCTTGATTAAAAAATGTATTATGCATTTACTGCAGACTCGTTCATCCGCCTGCCTTTGACGGGTAATTGGTCACCAGAATAGAGACTTCACACTTACCTAATGAGTTTCTATATTTGTCTGCCTTGGATTCTGATGCAAACCAAATTCTTAGAGATATTGCATCTCCAATGGGACATCAGTTATGTCCACATAACCACAACAGAATTGTCCTGTGGACCTTTTGGGAACTCATTTTCAATTAAGTAGTCATTCATTTCTTCCTGAGTACTCCCAAGATGTGACTTGGCAAACCCATGGAGATCCTTTAAAGATAAAAGAGTAGCTTTGTTTTTTTTTTTCTCCCCTACATGCACATCAAAACATACAGTGAAATACGGAGTTTCACGTCAACAACCAACACAGTGCAAGGATGTAGCAGCCATGCACCCGCCACCAGCATTGCATGTGCACTAATTACTAACCCTAACAGTACGTCTTTGGAATGTGGGAGGAAACTGGAGCACCAGGAGGAAATCCACATGGTCACAAGGAGAACGTACAAACTCTGTTACAGCTAGCAGCAGGAACTCAACCCTGATCACTGTCGTCGTAAAGTGTCACACAGACTGCTGTGCTGCCCCTCCGCGCGGTCTGGGACTTGATTCATTTGCGGTTATTTTGGCTTTGCATCCGCATGAAATCAGAGGCAACTTACACATCTATGATGCCTTTAACAGAGTAAAAATCCCTAGTTACTCCACAGGAGTATTTTGATACTGAGCTACCCAGGAGCATGTTAAGACAAAGTATCAAATGCTTGGCCAAATAGGTTTTAATAGAGGAATCTCCTGTGAAATGATTGAGTTGAGCCCAAGGAATGGTGTAGATTCCATAGCAAAGGTTTCGGCCCTTACTCATCCAGCTTGTATTTGTAGCCGTCCCTTTTGGCTCAGCTTCCTGATGCAATGCCGACTGCTATACTGTCCTCTAGTAGCATACAAAATAGAGTGGACGGTAGTGGAGCAGTTCTTTATGCTTTACTGTGCTAGCTGTAAGATCAGGGTTCAATTTTTGCCACTGCCAGTAAGGAATTTGTACGTTCACCCTGGGACCGTGTGAGGTTTCCTCTGGAGCTCTAGCTTCCTCCCACTTTCCAAAGATGTACAGGTTAGGGTTAATGGGTTGTGGGCCTGGAAGCATAGCAACACTTGTGGGCTGCCCCCAGCACATCCTTTTTGCAGAAAGCATGCATTTTGCTATATGTTTTGATGTACATGTGATCAATAAAGCTACCGTAGATTCCGGATTTTAAGCCGCTACTTTTTTCCCACATTTTGAACAGCTTTGAACTTTGCGGCCTTTAATACGGAGCGGCTAATACATGATTTTTTTCATGCCGCCTCGTAAACATTTTGCCTCATAACAGTAGACCAATAAAATTGATGAGTAGTTCACAGAGGTCCAATGAAATTGTACGATAAATCAAGCGCACTTTCACAATTAAATTATTGTAAATCAGTCATTTGTACTCACCCTCATCAACATGGAAAACACTCGAAGCATTGTGCTGCCTTATGGCAGTTATTTAGTTTATAATATTTTCGCTTAGTAATTCATTTTCTAGTTAAAGTTAGAAGAGTTTTAACTATATTTGTTTTCTGTACTACATCGCGGGATGCTATGACGTCACACCCGGTTTCGCGGTGTCTTGTGGGAAAAATGCCGTTTGCGACAAAACGGGACGGCGGAGCGAAAACGCTGCTTTTAAGTTAAAGGCGATCAATAACTTTTCCTGGTAGGCTGCAGTATATATATTTTTTACCAGTCGTTAGGAGATATTGGAATGTTGTTCAGTAAAGAAGTATACGCAACGTATATTTAAAAGTAGCTGCGTTACGGGCACGGTTCGAAAAAAAGCATTTGCAATATGTATTTGTTTTTGTTACCATATGGATTTAATTAAAAGTTAAAAAATCCTCACGTGTAATATCTTTCTGTGTAAATATCTCATATTACAACGTGGGACACCTGCGGCCGAAAATCCGGTGCGGCCTAAAATCCGGTGCGGCCTTTACAATTAAAAAATTGATTTTATTTCTAAAATTAGAGCCAGCGGCTTTTAATCAGGTGCGCTCTGTAGTCCGGAATCTACGGTAATCTTTATGCTGGAGGAGCACAGCAAATCGGGCAGCATTTGTAGAGTGAAGTAAACAGTCAACGTTTTGGGCCTAGGTCCTTCATCAGATTTCCATCATCTGCAGTATCTCTTTTATGTTTTTTTTTACAAGAATTATACACTCAGTGGCCACTTTATTGGGTACACCGGCTTGTTTATGCAAATGTCTAGCCAGCCAGTTCTGCGGGTGAAAACGCATGGTGAATGAGAGAGGTCAGAGGAGAATGGCCAGACTGACTCAAGCTGAGAGGAAGGCGACAATAACACAAATAACCGCCCGTTACAACAGTGGGGTGCAGAGGAGCATCTCTGAAAGTACAATGCATCAAATCTTGGAGCGGATGAGTTACAGCAGCAGAGGAATAGAAACATAGAAAACCTACAGCACAATACAGGCCCTTTGGCCCACAATGCTGTGCTGAACATGTGCTTACTTTAGAAATTACCTAGAGTTACCCATAGCCCTCTATTTTTCTAAGCTCCATGTACCTATCCAAGAGTCTCTTAAAAGACCCTTGTGTATCAGCCTCCGCCACTTTGGCCAGCAGACCATTCCACGCACTCAACATTCTCTGCAAAAAAAAAAGCTTAACCCTGACATCTCCTCTGTACCTACTTCCAGGCACCTTAAAACCATGCCCTCTCTTGCTAGCCATTTCAGCCCTGGGAAAAAGCCTCTGACTATCCACACGATCAATGCCTCTCATCATCTTGTACACCTATGTGGCCACAAAGTGTAGTTCTCTTGAAACTATCTATTGAATAGCCCTGTGTTTCAGCAGAAAAAAATAACAATGGGCAGAAATGGAACCAATAACTATGCAGTTTTCCTTTTTAAAAAAAATAAATTGAAGCCAGTATCAATCAAATTGGAATTAAAGTTACAGGACTCCATTCTGGAGATTTTTTTGGAGGAATTGTACAACCCACTGATGACATAGTTGACTCTGTTTGAATGGTCATGTAGCCTGTTTGGCTCCACTGATCTCCTGGTCATTTTTGCAGCTTTCTTGCTGTTTATCCGCAGTCAGTAGTGAAGATCAGACCTCCCTGTGGTATACGGACATAATGGAAGTTTTGTTAACCTCACTTCCAACAAAGATGATGAAAAGCAAACGCTGATAGTTCCTCTCACAGCCGGCACTGGAGTACCATCATTCTCATACCTCGATCAGCTGGAGGGTTGGCTATTAGCAATATGAAGGGCCAAATAACCTGCACCTCCAATTTCTACATTTCAATGTTGGAAGTATTTTTCTTTGGTTATTTGAAGTTTCACAATCATAATGGTTCATTTATGTAACTCACTGGACTCTGGAGTGCAGTGAAAATCAAAGGCAATTAGGGATTTTATTTGCCAAAGCTCTACTAAGGCACCACTGTATGTTCCCATTTCCCTCAAAGAGATATCCATTATCTGTCCCAGAATTTTGGAAATTGTGTACTTTCTGATCACTTTCTGATACGTGCATGAATGGGGGGAAGAACGAGGCTTGTTTTGCGTCAAAGCTTACAGGGAGAAAGCAGGAGAACTGAGTTGAGAGGGATAATACATTGGTCATGGTGGAATGGCAGAGCAGACTTGTTGGGCTGAATGGCCTAAATCTGCTCCTATATTTTATGGTTTTATGGTTGTATCTTTTTTTTAATATAGTGTGTACAAAAGTCTCTGCTGTTAAATCGTGCTGATACCATTCAGAAATCAGTAAATAACTGGAATATTTACTTTTGTCTACCCGCAGGATATTGACGGTCAGGCACTGCTACTCCTAACACTGCCAACAGTCCAGGAATGTATGGAGCTTAAATTGGGTCCTGCTATAAAACTATGTCATCACATTGAACGAGTGAAGTTTGCTTTCTATGCACAGTATGCTGATATGTCATGAGTCCCTCTATTTTGTCCAGATTGGCTCTAAAAAGAATGCTGGACCAGAAGGTTCTGATTGAACACAGCAAGACAGATTACCACCTGATACACAGCCAGCCGGAGAAATACTGTGAAGTAGATTTCATGAATGTTTTTTTTAAATTTGCTGCTCGACTAAATTTGATCAATATGAAGTAATGTAACTGTAAAAGGGCCTCTTTTACTTAAAGATGGATATTACAAGATATTTAAATCAGATCCATCACTAATGGGCACATGACGACAACTCATTCTAATGTGAACTACTTCCGAGATTTCCCTGGAAGTCGGAAGGTATCCATGGACTTGGATTTCGATGATAACAGCAGCCATGTTGACGAGGATTCGTAACTTGACAGGCTGAGCCTTGCTGAGACTTAAGGTTTTATTTAAATCCCTGATATTTTAGTATGATAGCAAGGGCACAGATTGGACTGAACAGAGGAGGAACAAACCGGACCTAGAAGCACTGGGCACACAACTGACAATGGTCCATCAATCTGCCCTGTTTGTCAATTGAACAATATTTCTGTACAATCCTTCTGGCTATTTAGATTTGGAGGTGATATGCAATTTGACAGTTGGTCCTGATTATAATGAGCTTGAGTCACAAGATGCTTTAGCTCCATTGCGACCAGTGTAGAATTTAGGCCGGAAGGCAGTTTTGTTACATTTTCTTCAAATTTGTTGTATAAACCTATGATCAGTAGCAACCAAAAAGTTAATCCAGTGTAAGACAAATGAGAACGCAGTTACCTATAGTTAACTAGAGCAGGTAATTGCAACCCAGAGCTGTATAAGGTATATCTCTGCAGTAATACTCATACAATTGATGTCTGAACAGTTTGCTGACACTGGTACAATATAAGTTGGTTTCTACATCATGATTTTACAAAAGGAAAAATATAATTACCTTGATAAGTTCCTAGTGTTTAAGCTCGAGTACTGGTAATTTTAAAGAACATTACTTTTTTTTAGGGCGTTAGCATGGGATTGTTTACAAATGACATGCCACAATTTTATATGTATTTGGGGGCCAATTTAACAAGATGTTTTGACCTTCAATGTGGAGAAAACAAGGTTGGCCATGTTGTAGAGAATAAGATGAATTGCCTCAATTGGATGAATATGTACTTGCAGGAGGAATCAGCGAGCATTAGGTATAGCAGTAATTTTATAATCTTTCTCTTTGAGAGATCCCTTGTTAATGTATTTTTTTGTGGGAACTCAAAGCAGCGTATTGGAAGTATTGCTCTATGCCTGCGTGAGTCATTTCTTTATTATCATTTATCATTATGCATTTCAGTCAGCAAAACAATAAAGCAGAGAAATCAAATGCCAAACTTATTGTTTCAAAATCTCTTTACAAAGTAGAACCGCAGTTTGAAACCCAGGTTATACAAAAATCCCTTTGAGTGTCTAGATTTTAATAATCTCAGGCAGATAAAAGTAAAATAATCATTTGCAGTTATCTGGTTCCTTATAACATTGTCATATTTTAACAGTGCTTCACACAATGCTTAGCTGTTTTGGAGCACAGTGACTTTGTAAATGACTGAAACATTTTTACTGTGTAGATTAATTCATACTTTAGTATTAGAATTAAAATGTAATATATTTTATGTATCAAATGTTCAGAGATTAAATGTATTCTTCAAATAAGACACCCATGTTAATCACATAATTTCCATGGTTTTTCATGCAAAAAAAGTTTATTTTTAAGAAAAATAATTCTGTAATGACAGTGATTGTGTATATCACACCTTTGTAATTCCACAAGGAGTTAGGAATAGCAAGGCTTCACATTCCTGCGCCACAGGACTTTTAATGTTGTGTGTAACTGTGGTGTTTTTCCTTTGTCACCTGACAATCCTTGTATCAGACACAGATTGTGAAGGGCTCAGGTCTGTTTCTTAACTCATTCTGTTCCCCTAAGCATTAAATAGCAGTCAAACTTGTTCGATATCTCAGATCACCCAACCACTGGTGTGTACCATTCAATTTGTACACACAGGATATTTGTATGCATTCAGAGAATGCGTTTGGTGTTTCTGCCTAGAATCAATATGGTATGTATGCTTACTGGTTCATTTTAAAGCCAGCAACTAACAAAGTTGATCCAAAGGTATTAAATGACAGGTGGCCTCGTGTGTCAGTAAGCCACATGTTTTTACCATAAATTAAAGTTTTTCTAGTCTAGCAATGGGCAAAAACAGACCTATAAGTAAAATGTCCTATAACTTAAAGATAATTAGGAACAAAATAAACACGCCAAATCAACATCCTAAATATTTCCATTCTTTCTCCTGGTGCTAGATTGCTATTTCTGGAGTAACACCATGTTGCATGTACATCCTTTGTATGAATTCTTCTGGAGTGCAAGTTTGATATTTAATTCTTAGTTCTAAAATCCGTAAATGGAAGTGTGAGTTAAAAACTGAACAAATTGCTCATTTGTCGTCGACATTATTCATAACCTTCTGTACGATGTTGTACGAGTGACACATATGCTTATCGAACACAAATCATGGTGATATAAAAATGCAGTGCAATGATTTCAACTGAGGTAATTTCAGTATGTGCAATCCTGTCCTACATTATATAAAAAATACATATCTTGCATAAAGCTGTTAATTCAGCTTTCTAGTTGCCATTGGTGAAGCCTCTAATGATGTCAATACTCTGCACTAAATAAACATCTCGGTACACCATTTGGACGCGAGATTCTGCAGATGCAGCAAATCCAGATTAATGCACACAAAATGCTGGAGGAGCTCAGCAGGTCAGGAGGCATCTACGAAAAGGAATAGAGAGTTTGGGAAAAGACCTTCCATTAGGACTGGAAAGGAGGGGCAAAAAGCCAGAATAAGAAGAGTGGGAGAAGTGAGTAAGGAGTGCAAGCTACAAGATGATAGATAAAGCTGTGGGTAGGGGAGAGGCAAAGTGAGAAACTGGGAGGTGGTAGGTGGAAAAGGTAAAGGGCCGAAGAAGTAGTCTGATAGGAGAGGAGAATGAACCATGGGAGAAAGGAGAGGAGGAGGGGCACCACAGGGAGGTGAATTCTGGCTTCTTCCCCATTTCTTTCTAGTCCTGCCAAAGGGTCTGGAACATCGACTCTTTATTCCTTTCCATAGATGCTGCCTGACCTGTTGTATACCATATGGACAAGAATGTGGCCTTGGGAAAGCTGATGCATATGCTGATGAATTGTCTAAACATAGAAGGAAGGACACTTATAAAATTAAGAATATCTTAAAAAGTAAGGATTACGAACATGATTTTTAAAGCTACCATTATCTAAAAGAAAATAACAAAGGAAAAGTGAGGGGAGTAATCTTTGTTAAAATATTCAGCCTTGAATTTTAGCATTGAAACCAACTTTAATAATTTCCCTACCCACCAAATAGCATATTCAATGTTTTGGAAATCTGACTTTAGAATTTACATTTCTTTGGAAGAATTAAAAATATATCAACTAGACACAGTTTTGTTTGTCTGTACAGAGCTGTGAAGAACAGGGGAAAATAGTATATTTTAAAGGAATTGGACTCTATTTCAGAGCAATGTGGAAATGTGTTGCAATATATACTGTACCATTTTGCTCTTAAACCAGGAATCCATTGAATATAGCAAGAACATGTACTAGGTTGTAGCTGAAGACATTTTGTTAACTAATCTATGAGAGTTGGTAAATAGCTGCAGAAAGTACTTTGAGAAGCTGTGTGTCTACTGAATGTTATATTGACATTGGTAGGGCTGATCGGTGTTTTACTGTAAAAGCAAGAGATTCAGGAGATGCTGGAAATCCAGGAGACGAGCACAAAATGCTGGAGGAACTCGGCAGATCAGGCAGCATATATGGAGAGGAATCAACGGTCAATGTTTTGGGATGTGTCTAATGACTTTGACCCTTCATCAGTCTGAGACCAAAACACTGACTGTTTATTCATCTCCATAGATGCTGCCCAACCTGCTGAGTTCCTCCAGCGTTTTGTGTTTGTTTCTGTTTTTTTTTTAATTTTAATGCATTAATACATAACACAATTTTTGAAAAGTGGACCTTTTTTTCTTAACCCAAGTACGATTTGCAAACTCGATCTGTACTATAATAAATGGCAGCATTGTTTGTATTAATGGGAGCAAGATTAAAGCTAAACTAATTTCACTCATTATTATAGTTTTCTGTTATATTAAACTTATGATTTCATTCAGTCTGGTAACATTCTGAAACAAAATCAGATCAAACACCCATTAGATAACATCAGCAGATAAGTAACAAGGTTTAAAATGGACACCACTATGCAAAAAAAAAGTGCGGGAAAATGAAATAAATGGTAATCGTTTAGAGATCTGGTAGAATTCTGCTTCAGAAAACACATCAAATGCAAAATAAAAGATCAGTGTTTGTAGCTGAAATAACAAGAATGATTGGGCAGGTAGTAAAATGCACATCGAATCTGCTACTGTCTAATTTGTGCCCGACCAAAGTTGAATTTCAACCCCTAGGTATGATGAAGGGTTTTGATGTACAAGTTACTGCAAAGCAGTTATTGCTTTTACTTTGTTAATCTTCTGTATAAATTTACAGTTTGTATATGTGCTCAAAAAATTGCACATCCCATTTTAATGTGTATATGATGAATGATGGTTATAATTTTTAAACGTAAAGCATATATCAAAGTGGTTTTTATTCCAGAACAGTGGAAAATGTACAGATGACAAATGAAACTGTGCATTGTAATAGTTTCTTGCATGTTGTTCTTAATGGACCTATATTAAATGCTGTTGCTGCTTTATTTCTGAAGGAAGATTCCTTGCGTTATTATTTGTCTATCCAGCCTGTTCACATTTTGTATATATTTTGAAGGTTTAAATATAGTATTTCTATGTCACCGCCTTTGTCAGTTAAAGTGCTTATGATTTCTGAAGCTCTGTTTATCTTATAAAAATTCAATAGCTGCTGGAATCTAATAAATGTACGATCCAGTAAAAGAGAAGCTATTTTGGTGAGAGTGCATTTAGTCAGAAATAATTTCAGTAAAAATATTTCAAAAGCCTGTCAAAGGACACTGATATGTCTTGGGGGAAAAATATTTAAGCTTACGTATAGACTGAATGGATGCTATGTTTAAATAAAACACCAAAGATTTACTGCAAAGGCTGAACAGGCCCACTTGATATTTCTCGATTTCTTAGCAGGCTTATCTGCATTTTCTAATCTGCCTGTTCAGCTGATTGGAATTTTAGATTATTTATTAGGAACAATTAATAATTTCTCTCATCTCATTATAGCTGAGCAACTATGGAGGCAAGTGCACAGAAAATTCTCACCATGCTCAGTAAGCACAAACACTCTTACTGATGGTAAAATAAATTACCAATGAATTAAAGGAAAAAAACATTTTTCACTATGAAAATAAATGGCAAGGCTTAACTCAAACTATTCAATATACCTTTCAATATAAAGGACTCCTAAAACAATACTGGTCTTTGGTTACATCGTGTCTGTTAGGTATGATTTCTGTTGTAATGATAACTGAGGCAATTGAGGTATATAAAATAGAACATAATAGCACTTGCTTTAGGAAATTGTTTATTTACACATACAAAGTCCACACGTAAATTGCCTGCCTTATTTTAAGCTTGGGGTCAAACAATGAATTCAGTCCTTGCATTTTAGTGCTAGTTGCAGGGTCTTCAAATGGACAATCAGTTCAGGAGCTCCAAGTACATAGGAGCATCTTTTTTTGTTCACTTCCATGGAAGAGTGCAGTTCGTTAGAAAATAGTCCTCAGCCTTCTGAATTATTTCGACTGAAATCAATATACACTCAGTGGCCGTTTTATTAGGCACAGAGTGGTACAAGGCTTGACCTGGTGTGTATTCAGAGATGCTCTTCTGCACGCCAATGTTGTGTCGCGTGGTTATTTCAGTTACTGTCACCTTTTTGTTAGCTTGAACCAGTCTGGCCATTCTCTTCTGATCTCTCTCATTAAGGCATTTTTAACCAGAGAGCTGCTGATCTCTGGATGTTTGTTTTCGTACGGTTAAATACCTGCATTAGTAAGCGGATGTACAGATGTACCTGATAAAGTGGCCATTGAGTGTATAATTATTGCATAAACCCTGAACTGAGAGGAGCTCTGATAGAAGTTTATAAGATTATGTGAGGCATAGGTAGAGTAGACACACAATATATTTTTCCAAGGGTTGGCGTATTTAACACTAGGATGGCATGCAGGTGAGCGAGGGCAACTTCAATGGAGATGTGAAGAACAAGTTTTTTTTAATGCAGCAAACAGTGGGAGCCTGGACTGCGCTGACTGGGGAGGTGGCAGAAACATTAGGGACTTTAAAGAGACATTTAGCTAGGCCTGTGAATGTGAGGAACTTAGAAGGAATGGACATTGTGTAGGCAGAAGAGATTAATTGGCCATTTGATTACTAATTTAACTGGTTCAGCACAAAGTTGTATCTGAAAAGCCCGTTCCTGTGCTGTCCTGTTTGATGTTCTAGCCCAGTGTGATTTGGTGTTGTAACCCATCCCTTCAAGGTTCAATGTGTTGTGTATTTAAAGATGTTCTTCTGCAGACCATAGTTGTGTAGATTTTTGAGGCACTCTCACCTTCCTGTTAGCTTGAAACGGTCTGGCCATTCTCCTCCAAACTCTCTCATTAACATTTCCTCCCACAGTACTGCCACTCAATGAATGTCTTTTTTTTTGTTTCTCACACCATTCTCTGTAAACTTTAGAGACACTTGTGCATGAAAATCTCAGGAGATCAACAGTTTCTAAAATACTCAAACCACCCTGTCCGGCAACAACAATTCCACTCTGAAAGTCACTTAGTTCACATTTCTGCCCCATTCTGATAATTCTGATAACAACGACTGAACCTCTAGACCATGCCTGCATGCTTTTATAGACTAGTTGCTACCACGTGACTGGCTGATCCAGGGGTTCCCAACTTTTTTTTTACCGAGAACTAATACCATTAAGCAAAGGGTCCAAGGACCCCAGGTTGGGAACCCGTGGACTGATTAGATATTTGCATTAACAAGCAAGTGTGGCCATTGAGTGTATGTAACCAGTCTAAAGACTTTGTACTTATAGAAACCTCAAATATTCACCAGAACCTCCATTAATCAGCCATTATTATAATAATTTGGATCTTTCTCTTGTGAAAAAGTGGTTTCAGTTCTTACAAGGTGTCATTCTGAGAGTGTGACTGAAACTGATAGTGTAGAATAGTGAGAAGGGGAGGTTGCTTTTAGAAAGCTTGTTATTTATAATCCAGACCATGTGTTGCAATTCGCAAAATCTTCTTAAGTACAAGCAAAATTTTATTTGTATATATAATAGAGAAAACTTGTGTTTTTGTGGCATGCAAATACCCTTATTTTCCTAACTGTATGAAGGAAGACTATATTTTCTGACCAGCACTAGCCTATCGTTAACATTTTTAAAAGTGCAAAATCTAGACTAGCTGGATTAGATCTGAAAACAAGGTTTGTTGTTTGGGTTTTGTTTACAGCAGATACTCAGTACGTTCTGAGAAAAACGTTTGATCTGCTGGTTCTTCTTATTTTGTTCCTGATTACTGCTTCTTGCTGGTCTTCAAGAGGCGCTTATTGGCTCAGCAAGTTTGAAGTGTGTATTCATTTTTCATGTAAATACATTAAAACCTTTATTCAGAGTTATATTTTGTTCTTTCAGTATCACCCTTTATACATAGGACTCATTGCAAGTCAAATAAAATCGTTGATTACATAAAAGTAAAATTTTGTGTTGTTTTCATCTTTTCTAAAAATTCTGCCTACAAAATAAATATGCTTTTTAACTTTAAGGCTGAGTTAAATGCATGCCTTGTGAATGGTAATTACTTTGATAGATTACGTGGGCTGTGATTAGTGTAACGGTTAGCACAATCACTTTACAGTGCTAGTGAATCATAGATCACAGTTCAATTCCCACCACAGTCTGTGAGCAATTGGCACATTCTGCCCTTGACCGCATGGGTTTCTTCCAGGTTCTCTGGTTTCCACCCACATTCCAATGATGTACGGTTGATGTTCTGAGCTCGTGCATTGTAGACATGCTGTGGTGATGCTGGAAATGTTGTGACACTTGTGGATTGCCCCCAGAACAATCCTCGGTCTGCATTGGTTGATGACACAGAACGAGGCATGTCACTGTATGCTTCAATATACATGTGACAAATGAAGCTAATCTTTATCTTAACTTGCAGATCTAACAAAGCTACAGCACATTCAAAACTATAAATGAACATATCGGGAACTGAGTCAGACTTTATAAACCGTATAAGTATTATTAGTTTTTCATATCAAAGCCAACCTCCTATTTGTCACTTAGTGTAAATTCGTTCTTCATGTGAGGTATCAGAGATTCACTGCAGTCTGCTACATCAATGTGTTCTTAAGCACATTAGTCAATAGTTAATGTATGAGCTACTTCCTAGATCAGACAGGTTAAAGGCATTTGACTCTGGGGCATTGTCTCAAATCCTTCTAAAATAAACTTTGTGATTACCTCTAGTGTAGAAATTTTCAAACAAGCTTAAGCCCTGCAAGGTAGTCTTGAGAAATGAAAATAAATGTCAGAAAATATTCATCTAGTTCATTAGCCACATTTTCATGTTTACAAGTTCAAAGTAAATTTATTATCAAAGTATGTATAGTATGTCATCAACTGCTAGCTTAAGATTCATTTTCTTGCATGTGTTCACAGAAAAACAAAGAAATCAAATCAATGAAAAACTACCCACAAAGACTAATAACCAATTTTCATACAAATCATAAGACTTAGGGGCAGAATTAGAGCATTCAGCACATTGAACCTGTTCCACCATTTCATCGTGGCTGATTTATTATTTCTCTTAACCCCATTCTCCTGCCTTCTCCCCATAACCTTTGATGTCCTAATTAACCAGAAGATGACAACCTCTGCTTTAAATATACCCATTGACTTGGCATCCACAGCCATCTGTGGTAATGAATTCCACAGATTCACCACCCTCTGGCTGAAGAAATTTCTTCTTATCTCTGTCAAAATGGATGTCCCTCTATTTTGAGTTTGTGCTCTCTGGTCCTAGACATACCCGGTACAGGAAACATCCTCTCCACATCCACAATGACCAGGGCTTTCAACATTCTATAGGTTTAAATGAGGTCTACCCTCCAGCAAGTACAGGCCCAGAGCCATCAAGTGCTTCTCATACGGTAACCCTTTCATTCCTGGAATCATTCTCATGAACCTCCTCTGGACCTTCTCCAATGCTAGTTCTTAGATAAAGGGTCCAAAACTACTCACAATACTTCAAATGTGGTCTGACTAATAGCGTCACACCCTTGTTCATATATTCTAGTCCTCTTGAAATGAATGCTAACATTGCATTTGAAACCCTGCACAAGGACTCACAAGTCACTTTGCACCTCTGATTTTTGAATTACCTCCCCATTTAGCAAATAGTCTATGCCTTTATTATTTCTACCAAAGTGCATGGCGATATACTTCCCAACACTACAGTATATTCCATTTGCTACTTCTTTGCCCATTCTTTTAATCTGTCCAAGTCCTTCTGCAGGCACCTGCTTCCTCAACACTACCTTATCTTCCACCTATCGGTGTATCATCTGCAAACTTGGCCACAAAGCTATCAATCCTGTCATCTAAATAATTGATATTGATGCACCATCAATAACTCTCAGAGATGGGAGGTGAACGATAGGCTTTTATTAGCAGCAAAATGGAGCACGGCATCTCGGAGACTGAGCGAGGAGCAGTGCCTCCAATCGCCTTTATACAGGGGTCTGTGGGAGGAGCCACAGGAGCAGTCAGCAGAGGGGCATCAGACAGGTATACATAGTTTACCACAGACATGTAATGTGAAAAGAAGTGCTTAACACTTCCTGTGGAACACCACTCGTCACCGACAGCCAACCAGAAAAGGCCCCCTTTATTCTGACTTTTTGTCTCCCGCCAATCATTCTATCCGTGCTTGCATCTTTCCTGTAACATAATGGATTCTTGTTAAGCAGACTTATGTGCAGCACCTTGGCAAAGGCCTTCTGAAAATCCAAGTAAACAATGGTCACTTGTTCTTCTTTATCTATCCTGCCTATTATTTCCTCAAATAATTCCAACAGATTTGATAGGCAAGATTTCCCCTGAAGGAAACTACGCTGATGTTGTCCAACTTCATCATGTGACCCCAAGTACTCCGAAACCCTATCCTTAAAAATGATCTCCAACATCTTCCCAACCTCTGAAGTCAGGCTAACTGATCTATAATTTCCTTTCTTCTACCTCCCTTCATGAAGAGTAGAGTGACATATGCAATTTTCCAGTACTCCAGAGCCATTCAAGAATCTAGTGATTCTTGAAAGATCATTATTAATGCCTCCACAATCTCTTCAGCTACCTCTTTCCGAACCCTTGGGTGTAGACCATCTGGTCTAGATGACTTATCAAACCTTCAGATCTTTCAGATTTTCAAGTACCTTCTCCTTATTTCTACACTCATTTCTTCCTCTTGACATGCTCAAGTTCATGCCATTCTACTAGTATCTTTCATAGTGAAGAAAAATTAATAAGTATTTTGTTTCCATACCAAAATACTTATTAGGTTTATCCGCCATTTCTTTGTCCCCCATTTCTACCTCTACAGCATCATTTTCCAGTGGTCTAATATCCACTCTTGCCTCTCTTTTACTCTTTATATATCTGAAAAAAGATTTTGATATACCCTTTGATATTTTTGGCTTGCTTACTTTCATATTGCATCTTTAGTCATGATTTTTTTAGTTGCCTTCTGTTGGTTTTAAAAAAGCCTTCAATCCTCTAACTTCCCATTAATGTTTGCTATATTATTTTCCCTCTCTTTTCCTTTCATGCTGTCTTTGACTACCCTTGTCAGCCACGGTTGCATCATCTTCCCTTTAGCATACTGCTTCATTTTGGGGATTTCCTGCACTTTCTGTATTGCCCCCAGAAACTCCAGTCAATGCTTATCTGCTGTCATCCCAGCTAGTGTCCCCTACTGATCAACTCTGGCCTGCTCCCCTCTCATTTCCCTTTAATTTCCTTCACTCCATTAAAATACTAATGCATCTGACTTACAGTTGGGTAGCCTCCAACCTCACGGCATTGATGTCAATTTCTCTAACCTGCTGCAATTTCTCCTTCCCCCACCTCCTCTCTTTTTCCATTCCCCATTCTACACCCCTCTTACCCCTTCTCTTCACCTCCCTCCTTCCCTCTCTCTCACCGTCCAATCTTCTCTCCTATCAGACTCCTTCTTCAACCCTTTACCCTTCTCACTTATCTCCTCCACACTTCAACCGCCTCCCACATCTCCTTCTCATTCACCCGGCTTCACTTATGGGTCTCAGCCTGAAACGTCAACTGTACTCTTTTTCATAGAGGCTGCCTGGCCTGCTGAGTTCCTTCAGCATTTTGTGTGTGCTGCTTGGATTTCCAGCATCTGCAGATTTTCTCTTGTTTGTGATTTTTTTTACTTATCACCTGCCAGCTTGTACTCTTTCCCCTCCCCCACCTTTTTATTCTGACTTCTTCCCCCTTCCTTTTCAGTCCTGGTGAACGGTCTTGGCCTGAAAAGTCAACTGGTTATTCCCTCTATGGATGCTGCCTGACCTGCCGAAATCTTCAAACATCTTGTGTGTGTTGTTTTGAAGTATGAGGTAATGACTCATTTGCCACAGGACCCCCAAGCACTGATCCGTCCTTCTTTGAAATTGCATTTGTGTCACAGCTCTGGGTAAGGTTATGGTCAATGGCAACCCCCTGGGGCATCTCTGTTGGTTCCCATGACAGCAGCTCTACCAGCTGAGCGACTGTGCTTCCCAGCTTTTAGAGAAAGTTTTAAATGAGGATATGTGTGTGGTGAACTACATATACCTGTCTGGACACGCCCCCCCCCCCCCCCCCCGCTGACTGCTCCTGTGGCTCCTCCCACTGACCCCGGTATAAAGGCCATTGAGGCCTGAGCCCGGCCCTCAGTCTCCAGGATGTAGCATGGTGGTCAATTGCTGCTTGTTCTTTCTTCCAGTCAATAAAAGCCGATATCTCGCCTCACGTCTCAGAGAGTTATTGATGGTGCATCAATGTGCAGGGTGTGGCTTTTCATTGTTCAGTTGTAATGGCGATGGCCCCATCATCCACAGCTACCAGTGGGCAGGACCTATAGAAGTCTGATGTCCCACACCACCACTGTCAGGAGAGGGAAGGGGAATAGACAGGAAGAGCAGAGCACCCCCGTGGCTGTTCCCATCAACAATAAATATATCATTTTGGATACTGTCGGTGGGGACGACCTACCAGGGACAAGTTGCAGTGGTTGCGTTTCTGGCACCAAGACTGGACCCTCAGCTCAGAAGGGAAGGAGGGAAAAGAGGAGAGCAGTAGTGATAGGGGATTCAATAGTTAGGAGGACAGATAGGAGGTTCTGTGGAAGAGATCGAGAATCCCAGATGGTCTGTTGCCTCCCTGGTGCCAGGGTCCGCAATACCTCGGATCGAGTTCTCAGTATTCTCAAGAGGGAGGGTGAGCAGCCAGATGTCATGGTCCATGTAGGGGCCACTGACGTGAGTAGGAAGAGTGAGGAGGTCCTGAAAGGTGAGTTTAGGGAGCTAGGTGCCAAATTAAAGGACAGGACCTCCAGGATAGCAATCTCAGGATTGCTACCAGTGCCACATGCAGGTGGGTTTAGAAATAGTAAGGTAGTGCAGATCAACACGTGGCTGAAGACATGGTGCAGGAGGGAGGGCTTCAGATTTATAGATAATTGGGCAGTTTTCCAGGGAAGGTGGGACCTGTTCCGGCAGGATGGTTTACATCTGAACTGGAGGTGGACAAATATTCTTGCAGGTAGGTTTGCTAGAGAGGCTCCAGTGGATTTAAACTAGATACGAGGGGGGAGGGGAACCAGAGTGTAGGAACAGATGTATGGGAGAAGGAAGAAAAAGAAGATAGTAAAGTTCTTTGTACTGTTAGAGATAAACAGAGAGGAAGAGGTGGAGAATTTCTTAAATGCATTTATTTTACTGCTAGGAGCATTGTAAGAAAGGTGGATGAGCTTAGAGCATGGATTGATACCTGGAAATATGATGTTGTAGCTATTAGTGAAACATGGTTGCAGGAGGGGTGTGATTGGCAACTAAATATTCCTGGATTTCGTTGCTTCAGGTGTGATAGAATCGGAGGGACAAGAGGGGGAGGTGTTGTGTTGCTTGTCAGAGAAAATATTACAGCGGTGCTCTGGCAGGATAGATTAGAGGGCTCGTCTAGGGAGATTATTTGGATGGAATTGAGGAATGGGAAAGGTGTATTAACACTTACAGGGGTGTATTATAGACCACCTAATGGGGAGCGAGAATTGGAGGAGCATATTTGCAAGGAGATAGCAGATATTTGTAGTAAGCACAGGGTTGTGATTGTGGGAGATTTTAATTTTCCACACATGGACTGTAAAAGGGGTGGATGATTTGGAGTTTGTAAAATGTGCGCAGGATAGTTTTTTGCAGCAATACCTAGAGGTACCAACTAGAGAAGGGGCAGTGTTGGATCTTCTGTTAGGGAATGAAAAGGTCAGGTGATGGCGGTATGTGTTGGGGAGCACTTCGGGTCCAGTGATCACAATGCTATTAGTTTCAATATAATTATGAAGAAGGATAGGACTGGACTCAGGGTTGAGCCTTTTGATTGGAGAAAGGCTAACTTTGAGGAGATGTGAAAGGATTTAGAAGGAGTGGATGGGGACAATTTGTTTTATGGGAAGGATGTAATAGAGAAATGGAGGTCATTTAAAGGTGAAATTTTGAGGGTACAGAATCTTTATGTTCCTGTTAGGTTGAAAGGAAAGGTTAAAAGTTTGAGAGAACCATGGTTTTCAAGGGATATTGGAAACTTGGTTAGGAAAAGGAGAGATATCTACAATAAATATAGGCAGCATGGAGTAAATGAGGTGCTCAATATAAAGAATGTAAGAAGAATCTTAAGAAAGAAATTAGAAATGCTAAAAGAAGATGTGAGGTTGCTTTGGCAAGTAAGGTGAAAATAAATCCGCAGGGTTTCTACAGTTATATTAATAGCAAAAGGATAGTGAGGGATAAAATTGGTCCCTTAGAGAATCAGAGTGGACAGCTATGTGTGGAGCCAAAAGAGATGGGGGAGGTTTTGAACAATTTCTTTTCTTTGGTATTCACTAAGGAGAAGGATATTGAATTGTGTAAGGTAAGGGAAACAAGTAGGGAAGTTATGGAAACTATGATGATTAAAGAGGAGGAAGTACTGGCGCTTTTAAGAAATATAAAAGTGGATAAATCGCCAGGTCCTGACAGGATATTCCCTAGGACCTTGCGGGAAGTTAGTGTAGAAATAGCAGGGGCTCTGACAGAAATATTTCAAATGTCATTAGAAACAGGGATGGTGCCGGAGGATTGGTGTATTGTTCATGTGGTTCCATTGTTTAAAAAGGGTTCTAAGATTAAACCTAGCAATTAAAGGCCTGTCAGTTTGAAGTTAGTGGTGGTTAAATTAATAGAAAGTATTCTTAGAGATGGTATATATAATTATCTGGATAGACAGGGTCTGATTAGGAACAGTCAACATGGATTTGTGCGTTGAATTTTTTGAAGAGGTTAGGAGGAAAGTTGACAAGCAGTGGATGTTGTCTATATGGAGTTCAGTAAGGCCATTGACAAGGTTCCGCACGGAAGGTTAGTGAGGAAGGTTCAATCATTAGGTATTAATATTGAAGTAGTAAAATGGATTCAACAGTGGCTGGATGGGAGATGCCAGAGAGTAGTGGTGGATAACTGTTTGTCAGGTTGGAGGCCGGTGACTAGTGGTGTGCCTTAGGGATCTGTACTAGGTCCAAAGTTGTTTGTCATATACATTAATGATCTGGATGATGGGGTGGTAAATTGGATTAGTAAGTATGCAGATGATACTAAGGTCGGTGACGTTGTGGATAATGAAGTAGGTTTTCAAAGCTTTCAGAGAGATTTTTGCCAGTTAGAAGAGTGGGCTGAACAATGGCAGATGGAGTTTAATGCTGATAAATGTGAGGTGCTACATTTTGGTAGGAATAATCCAAATAGGACGTACATGGTAAATGGTAGGGCATTGAAGAATGCAGTAGAACAGAGTGATCTAGGAATAATGGTGCATAGTTCCCTGAAGATGGAATCTCATGTGGATAGGGTGGTGAAGAAAGCTTTTGGTATGTTGGCCTTTATAAATCACAGCATTGAGTATAGGAGTTGGGATGTAATGTTAAAATTGTACAAGCATTGATAAGGCCGAATTTGGAGTATTGTGCACAGTTCTGGTCACCGAATTATAGGAAAGATGTCAACAAAATAGAGTACAGAGAAGATTTACTAGAATGTACCTGGGTTTCAGCACCTAAGTTACAGGGAAAGGTTGAACAAGTTAGGTCTTTATTCTTTGGAGCGTAGAAGGTTGAGGGGGGACTTGATAGAAGTATTTAAAATTATGAGGGGGATAGATCGAGTTGATGTGGATAGGCTTTTTCCATTGAGAGTAGGGGAGATTCAAACAAGAGGACATGAGTTGAGAGTTGGGGGCAAAAGTTTAAGGGTAACACGAGGGGGAATTTCTTTACTCAGAGAGTGGTAGCTGTGTGGAACGAGCTTCCAGTAGAAGTGGTAGAGGCAGGTTTGGTATTGTCATTTAAAGTAAAATTGGATAGGTATATGGACAGGAAAGGAACGGAGGGTTATGGGCTGAGTGCGGGTCAGTGGGACTAGGTGAGAGTAAGCGTTCGGCACAGACTAGAAGGGCCGAGATGGTCTATTTCCGTGCTGTAATTGTTATATGGATATATATATATATGTTCAAGAACAGCGCTTCCCTTCAACCATCTGGTTCTTGAACCAGCCAGCAAAACCCTAATCACCACATTTAGCAACATTATGGTCACTATGACCTGCACAAAAGTGAATCTCAAGGTTGTAAGTGGTGACAGAGATGTACATTGTTAATAAATTTACTTTGAACTTTGAACACTCTGTGCCTCAATGGACTTTCTTGTTCTAATTGTGTTCTTTCTTATAAAAATGTGTATAATTTGTGCTTAATTTATGTTTCTCTTATGCAGGTTGTGCCTCTAATTCTATGTGCCTGCGATACTGTTGCAAGTTTCATGGGACCTGTGCGTACACTTACTTGTGGATATAACAGTAAATTTGACTTTGACTTTGGTGATAAAGCCACAATGCATCGAATTATGTCCTCTTGGGAAGTTAGAGTCCTCTCCTTACTGCCTTTCTCAATCCCTCTCCAATTTACAAATCCAAGAATTGAAATCACCCCACACCAATCCTTCACAGAGATGTTCAAAGTTCCCTTTGCATTAATGAACACCAGTCAACACTGCACTGAACTAAACTCGTTCCCACCTCTGCATGAGAAATTGAACAATGAGTTGCATGCAGCTACATTTGTGATCCAACATACTTCTTTCATTTAAAGCAGGAGTTCCCAACTTCTTTTATGCCATGGACTCCTACCATTAACCAAGAGGTCTGTGGACCCCGGACTGGGAACCCCTGATTTAAAGCTGCCTCCTATTAAGAACATGACCACTTACACAGGACTGTGGAATGCAGTAGAGCTGAGGGATCTGGGAATACAGAACCATAATTCCTTGAAAGTGGCATCTCAAGCAGATGGGCACTTATAAAGAGAGTTTTAGGCACATCGGCCTTGAGTGCAAGGAGGTGAAGAGGGAAAATATAGAGTATTGCGTGCAGTTTGGCCAGCTACCTGCAAGAAAGATGTCAATAAGTTTGAAAGAATACAGAGAAAATTTACACGGACGTTGCCAGGATTTGAGGACCTCAGTTGTAGGTAAACATTGAATAGATTGGAACTGTATTCACAGGAGCGCAGGAGAATGAGGGGAGATCTTACAGGGGTGTACAAAATTATCAGGGGTATCAATAGTTTGAATGTAACCAGGCTTTTTCCACTGACGTTGTGTGAGCCTAGAACTAGACATGATAGGTTAGGGTGAAATGTGAAATGTTTAAAGGGAACCTGAGGGGGAATTTCTTTGCTCAAAGAGTGGTCTGAGTGTGGAATGACCTGCTAGCAAAGTGGAAGGTGCAGGTTCAGTTGTAAAGTTCGAGAGAAGTTTGGATACATACGTGGATGAGAGAAAGTATGGAGGGTTATGGTGTAGGTGCTGGTAAATGAGACCATGCTGACACAGACTAGTTAGGCCAAAGGGCCTGTTTCTGTGCTGAGGTACTCTAGGCAGATCCCAGCAGATGGATATAAACATCTGCGCTAAATCTACTTCACGACTGATATAACCAGCTCGGAGAAAAACGCAGTTGATTCACTTGAAATGATATACATGTTGTTAACATTGAGTGGATCTGTTTCCAAGTGGCAAATGCACATGAAACTTGAGCCATTTCCAGGACAGACTGTGCTAACCAAGAAAAGAGCAGTGATGAATTGTCTGACAAAACCGGCAGCTCCATCAGCTTTCTTGCTCGCGTATTCATCAGCCATATGTGCCAACTCAAACAGTGAGCCAGGAGGTCACGTAAATGAATATCTGTTGAGACCAGTTTTCAGGTGATAAGCCCGAAACAGAAGCTGCAGCCGAGAGATTGTTGGTGCTGGGGGAGGAAAATGGAGACAGGGACATAGACATTAGAACAGTACAGCACAGCACTGGCCCTTCACCCCAGGATGTTGTGCAGACCTTTTAACCTACTCTAAGATCAATCTAACCCTTCTCTCACACATAGCTTGCTATTTTTCTATCATTCATGTTCCAATCTAAGATTCTTTTAAATGTCCCTAATGTATCTGCCTCTACCATCACCCTTGGTACTACATTCCACCCATCTGCCACTCTGCGGAGAGGATTTCCTCCGACACACCCCCACGTATACTTTCCTCCAATCACCTTAAAATTATGCCCCCTTGTAGTAGTCATTTCCATCTTGGGAAAATGGTGTTGGTTATCCACTCAGTCTATGTCCTTAGATCATATACATCTCCATCAAGTCAACTCCCATCCTCCTTCACTCCTGAGGAAAACCCTTTCTTGCTCAACCTTTCCTTATAAGACATGCTCTCTAATGTAATTGTATGTGACTCTAAGCCCATGGAGATATATCATAGAAGTATACAGCAGGGGAAGAGGCTTTTAAACCACTGACCCTCAAACATTCATTAATTCCATTTTATTCTCTCTCACTTTCTCATCAGCCTTTCCCCAGATTCTACCATTCACCTGGACACGAGAAGTAATTTTCTGTGATCATTTAACCTCTGAACCTGCATGTCTTCAGACTGTGGGAGGAAAACTGAGCACCTAGAGGAAAACTAAGCAGTCATAGGAAGAACATGCAAACTCCTCACGGATAGCACTGGAGGTCAGGATCGAGCCTGGGGTCGCTGGAACTGTACCTCTATACCGCTGATTCTCAAAGGCTCTCTGAAATCAGTTTTATTCTGGTTTCCACCTCCTTCTATTTCCTTGTTGATAAAGACTCTCAGGTCGAAGTGTCAACTGTTTATTCCCCTCCGTTGATGCTGCCTGACCTGCCGAGTTCCTCCAGCATTTTGTGTGCATTGCTCAAGATTTACAGCATCTGCAGATTCTCTTCTGTCTCAATCATACCAAGCTTCTACTGTAAGCAAGCAGATCACCAACATCATCCTAAGCACATTAAATGTTGGTTATATCAGTCATGCTGAGGTTGCAGTGAGGTGTACAATCTGCTAATGCACTCCGAGTTACTTCCCTTATATGGAATTACTCCTATTCAGAGTACAGGAAGAAGATAGGTTTTCGCAAATAAAATGACACGAGGCTTAAGAGAACCATAACAACACACTTACTGAACTCCAAAACCGGAGCACAAAGTGCGGTAAAAGCCTTTTACATAATTACATCACCACGTCAGACCAGCCTCTACAGAGTGAACTCCACATCAATGTCGGTGGTTGTCAATTACATACATTTCCACTAATTACATTACCCTACAAGCCCAGTGACATAGTGTCATGACAACAACCTTTCCCCAAAATGACAGCAAAGCAAAAGAGCTGGTCATTGCCTTCAGCAAAGGGGATGGTGCACATGCGCCTGTCTACACCAATGATGCTGTAGTTGAGGGGGTGGGAAGTTTCAAGTTCATAGGTGTGAATGTCTCCAAGAACTTAGGCTAGTCCAACCGCATACACACCACGGCCAAGAAAGCTTAGCACCACCTCTATTTCTTCAGAAGGTTGAGGAAATTTGCGAAGTCCCTGAAGTACCAGTATTTCCTGATGCACCCACAGAAGTCATCCCAGATATCGGGAAAGATTGAATCGGTTAAGATGTTTTTTCCCCTGAAACGTAGGCAAATCAGTGGAGATTTGATAGATGTATACAAAATTATGAGTGTAACCCTCAGGTTCAGCCAGCATACATTTGTCTAGAGGACAGCTGGGAAATCTTGTTTGTGTGGATGTCTGCGTGATGTGTTGCCCAGTTACAAATCTGTACCACAAAATGTTAGACAGTACACAATATGCAATTAAACAATTGAGCTTTATAATTCTTGATTTGATTATAGGTAAAGAAACTAAAAAGAAAAAGGGCCCATTCTCATGAAGCAGTCTAATGCACAACGTTGGCGCTCACGGTTTTCCTGTCTGTTCGTTCTCCAAATATTTTCCCCTTGAGTGCTGACTCCTGACCCCATTCCAAGAGCACTCCATCCTGCAGACTACGACTTCCCCATTCTGGCATCTTCTCTCTCCATCTTCTGCCAACCAGAAGACCGTGAAATCCCTTCTCTCAGACCCACAAGAAAGAACAACATGCCTTTCAATGGATGGCATACTTTTCAAAGCCCCCATTAGCTCTAATCATAACCCAAACATTGCTGCTACAGAGAAACCATTACATTAGCAATGAAACCTTACAGCACATTACACTCTCCCCCCACCAAATTTAGTCATGACGTCCACATGATGTTGAGATGAAGTAATTTGGGTAAGTACATTGATCGTGTGGATAGTCAGAGGCTTTTTCCCAGAGCTGAAATGGCTAACATAAGAGGACACAGTTTTATGGTGCTTAAAAGAAGGTACAGAGGAAATGTCAGCGGTAAGCTTTTACACAGAGAGGGGTCAGTGCATGGAATGGGCTGCCAGCAATAGCGGTGGAGGCAGATACACTAGGGTCTTTTAAGAGACTCCTGTGTAGGTACATGGAACTTAGAAGAATAAAGAGCTATGGGTAACCTGAGGTAATTTCTAAAGTAAGTAATGTTCAGCACAGCATTGTGGGCCGAAGGACCTGTATTGTGCTGTAGGTTTTCAACGTTTCTATGTTTCTACATGGATGAGAGGGGTCTGGAGGTCGCTGGGACAGAGTAGAATGGACTAGGTAAGCCGAAGGGCTTGTTTCTGCTCTGTGGTGTCCTATGGCTCTACCCGGATGCAAAGCAGCTTGGGTGCGGCTATTGCTTTACCAAGAACATAAGAAAATAGAAAGTTGTGGACGCAGTTCAGTGCATCTCAAAAACCAACTCCCTTCCATGGACTAAGTTAACAATCAGTGCCCCGGTAAAGCAGCCAATATAAACAAAGATCCCATCCATACCCATTCTCTCTTCTCCCCCTCCTATCGTGCTAAATATACAAAAGCTTGGAAGAACATACCACCTCTCTCGTGAATGGTTTCTATCCTGCTGGGGTAAGACTTCTGAGTGGATCCCTTGTCCCATAATGTGTTCACAATGAGCTTTGCACCATATTGTCAGCCTGCACTGCACTTTCTCTATAACTGCAATATCATATTCTGCTGATGTTTCTAGCCAAGACCCTTCACTGGTATATGTCAGCCCAAAATGTTGACAGATTCTTCCCCTCCATAGATGCTGCCCGACCTGCTGAGTTCCTCCAGCATTTTGTGTGTGTTGCTTAAGAGTTCCTGCATCTGCAGAATCTTTTGCAACTATATTCTGCATTCTGATATTGTTCTTCCCTCGTATTGGAATGATCCATGTGGATGGCATGCAAAATAATGCTGCTGCATCTCATCCACACGGATAATGCTAGAAAAAATACAAAGTAACAAATCAATTCAAATCCCAATTTCCATACTACCAGAGACAATGCCAACATCGCCATGTCCCAAGCCCGGCTGCAAAAGGAGGAGAGCGGGTCATGGGGATAGCAATCCCATCCCGTAAAAACTCCCAAAGCTAACAGAAGCTCTGAAGACCTGGGAGAGGGAGGATCTTCACCTGGAAGATGTATGAAGTTGTGTGGTGAAGACGAAACCACTGGGCCAAATAACCTTTAGCCCAGGACGCTGGCAAGCTGCTGTCAGGGGTGATGGGCTTAAGAAGAAGAAGAGAAAGAGACAATATTGCACAGCTGCCATTGCAAGTGCTTGATATATCTTTAACACAAGAGATCCTGCAAGTACTGGAAATCCAGAGCAACCAACGCAAAATGCTGATAGAGTTCAGCAGGTCAATGAGGAGAATAAACAGTTGACATTTCAGGTCGAGTCCTTTCATCACGACTGGAAAGGAAGGAGAAGAGGCCCGAATTAAAAAAGGTGGGGGGAGAGGGGAAGGAGTACAAGTTGCTGGAAATCCAGAGTAACACACACAAAATGCTGGAGGAGCTCAGCGGGCCAGTCGGCGTCTGTGGGAATGAATAAACCGTGGACGTTACAGGCTGTATATCTCTGCCCAGCCCTGCGCTGTGCACCATTTCAGGCAGTAGATGGGGGATGGTTGAGGGCTGTAGCTGTACGAACATTGTCTGCAGCGTAGCAGCATCAGAGGAGTTAGGTTTCCATTGTCACCAGATGACTCAGAATTGCCCACACAGTGTGTGCTGTCAGAGGCGAAATGTGGTTAGGTAACATTCACTTCTTTCTTGTAACATCTTTCCCATAACCAGAGACCAGCATCTATGTAAGGGCAGCAAACTCACTGTGATGTTCCCGGAATCTCCTCTTCCCATTGTCCACCACCAAAACTGCTCACAGTACTCCAAGTCAGGCTTCACGCTTCAAGGCTGTTCAAAGACGTCCTAGTCCCACTGAAGAGCTCCAGGGACCCGCCAACGCTTAAGAAAAATTTGGATAGGTACATGGATGAGAGGGCTATGGTCCAGATGCAGGTTGATGGGACTAGGCAGCATAATAATTCAGCATGGGCTATCTGGGCCAACTCTACTGGTTTCAGCAGTGACTCTTCCTTCCACCAAAAGTTTGGAACTTGCGTTTGGAATCAGATTAATTAATTTATCACATGTACATCAAAATACATTGTAAAATGCGTTATTTGCATTAACAACCAACACAACCCAAGGATGTGGAGCAGCCCATAGATGTTGTCACACATTCCGGTACCAATATAACTTGCCCACAATGCTTGGCAGAATGACACTGAGCACAACCAGCAACAAAACAACACACACAAAATGCTGGAGGAACTCAGCAGGCCAGGCAGCATCTATGAAAAAAAGTACAGTCAACATTCTGGGCCAAAAACCTTCAGCAGGACTGGTGACAGGAAGCTGAGGAATAGCTTTGAAATGTTGGGGGGAAGGGAGAGGGAAATGCCAGGCGATAGGTGAAACTTGGAGGGGGAGGAATGAAGCAAAGAGCTGGGAAATTGACTGGTGAAAGAGACAGAAGGCCATGGAAGGAAGAAAACTGGGGGCGGGTAGCACCAGAGGGAGGCGATGGCCGGGCGAGGAGATATCATGAGAGAAGGACAAAGGACTGGGAAATGGTGAAGGGGGAGGTGGTGGCATTACTGGAAGTTTGAGAAATTGATTTTCCTGCCATCAGGTTGGAGGCTACCCAAACAGAATATAAGATATTTTATCCTCTAACCTAAGTGTGGCCTTATCCCGACAGTGGAGGACAACTCACTCTCCTCCCTCCTACATACCCACACACATGGGGGGACAGTCCTCCAATCCCAGGACAGCCTCCGTTCTCCAGGCTTTGGCCATCAGGCTTTGACTACCAGACTTCCAATTGAATTTCCGGTTCCAATCTTCAATATTGACCCCAGGCCAGTCAATGACAGGACTCCAAACTGCAGGCTCGAACTTCGGGTGTGCTAACTAATTAGCCCACATGCTTCCTCATGATTTCTTCTCCCACGAACGCCCATTCGCTGGGGTTTGAGTGTGGAGCGGAGGCCTGGACTGCAGATGCTCTTCGTTACCTGTCCTCATCACTGGATTTCAAATGTGGAGGACTGAGCAGATGCTTGACCTCTAACTCCTCCAGGTCCCTGTCCTTTAACCCTATCCTGACCTCTAACTCCTCCACGTCCCTGTCCTTTAACCCTATTCTGACCTCTAACTCTCCTCTCTGTCCCCAAAACCATCCCTACAAACTATGGAATATTCAATTCTTCTTGCTATTCCTCAGCAGAGGGATCAAAATCCAGACAATGTTCATGCATGGTCTCAGAATCAGGTTTATTATCACTGGCATGTCATGTGAAATTTGTTCACTTAGCAGCAGCAGTACAAGGCAATACATAATATAGATGGAAAAAACAAAATATAATAATAATAATAATAATAATAATAATAATAATAATAATAAATAAACAAACAAACAAACAAACAGACAGATAGATAGATAGATAGATAGATAGATAGATAGATAGATAGATAGATAAACTGGTTAGGTCTTTATTCTTTGGAGTGTAGAAGGTTGAGGGGGGACTTGATAGAGGTATTTAAAATTTTGAGGGGGGGATAGATAGAGTTGACATGGATAGGCTTTCTCCATTGAGAGTAGGGGAAAGTCAAACAAGAGGACATGAGTTGAGAGTTAAGGGGCGAAGTTTAGGGGCAACACGAGGGGGATCTTCTTTACTCAGAGAGTGGTAGCTATGTGGAACGAGCTTCCAGTAGAAGTGGTAGAGGCAGGTTCGATTTTGTCACTTAAAAAAAAATTGTATAGGTATATGGACAGAAAAGGAATAGAGGGTAATGGGCTGAGTGCAGGTAGTTGGGACTAGGTGAGAGTAAGCATTCGGCACGGACTAGAAGGGCTGAGACTCTACTCTCAAACCCCAGTGAACAGGTGTAATTGTTATATGGCTATATGGTTAAATAAATAAATTACTGTATAGGAATATTGAATAGATTAAAAATTGTGCAAAAAACAGAAATACTTTATATTAAAGAAGTGAGGTAGTGTCCAAGGGTCCATTTAGGAATCGGATGGCAGAGGGAAAGAAGCTGTTCTTGAATTGCTGAGTGTGTGTCTTCAGGCTTCTGTACCTCTTAACTGATGATAACAGTTAGAAAAGGGCTTGCTCTGGGGACTGGAGGTCCTTAATAATGGACACTGCCTTTCTGAGACACTGCTCCTTGAAGATATCCTGGATACTCTGTAAGCTAGTACCCAAGATGGAGCCAACTATATTTACAATCCTCTGCAGCTTCTTTTGGTCTTGTACAGTAGCCCCCATCCCCATACCAGACGGTGATACAGCCTGTCCGAATGCTGTCCACGGTACATCTATAGAAGTTTTATCTGGTAGATAAAGTAATGTCTGTGCAACATATGTTGTCGAATGGAGGGACCTTGGAGTTCAGATAGATGGTTCTCTGAAAGTGGAGTTAAAGGCAGGAAGGCACATTTACCTTCGTCAGTCATGGCCTTGCGTACAGAAATTGGAAGGCCACAGTGCAGTTGTACAAAATGCTTGTGAGGCTGCACTAGAGGTATTGTGCTCAGTTTTGGCCACCTTGCTCTAAGAAAGATGCTACTAAACTAGACAGATGCAAAGGAGATATACACAGATGTTGTCAGGTCTCGAGGGACTGAGTTATGAGGAGAGGTTGGACTGGTGAAAACCTTTTTGCTTAACGTACAGGAGACCGGACAGTGGATCTTCTAGAAATGCAAAAAATTATGAAGGGCATGGATAGGGTGAATGTACAGCACTCCCACAGTACTGCATTGAATGTACAGCACTCCCAAAGTACTGCATTAAATGAGACAGTACTCCCACAGTACTGCATTAAATGAGACAGTACTCCCACAGTACTGCATTGAATGAGACAGTACTCCCACAGTACTGCATTGAATGTATAGCACTCCCAAAGTACTGCATTAAATGAGACAGCACTCCCAAAGTACTGCATTGAATGAGACAGTACTCCCAAAGTACTGCATTGAATGAGACAGTACTCCCAAAGTACTGCATTAAATGAGACAGTACTCCCACAGTACTGCATTAAATGAGACAGTACTCCCACAGTACTGCATTAAATGAGACAGTACTCCCAAAGTACTGCATTGAATGAGACAGTACTCCCACAGTACTGCATTGAATGAGACAGTACTCCCACAGTACTGCATTGAATGAGACAGTACTCCCACAGTACTGCATTGAATGTACAGCACTCCCAAAGTACTGCATTGAATGAGACAGTACTCCCACAGTACTGCATTGAATGAGACAGTACTCCCACAGTACTGCATTGAATGTACAGCACTCCCACAGTACTGCATTGAATGTACAGCACTCCCAAAGTACTGCATTGAATGAGACAGTACTCCCACAGTACTGCATTGAATGAGACAGTACTCCCACAGTACTGCATTGAATGTACAGCACTCCCACAGTACTGCATTGAATGTACAGCACTCCCAAAGTACTGCATTAAATGAGACAGTACTCCCAAAGTACTGCATTGAATGAGACAGTACTCCCAAAGTACTGCATTGAATGAGACAGTACTCCCACAGTACTGCATTGAATGAGACAGTACTCCCACAGTACTGCATTGAATGAGACAGTACTCCCACAGTACTGCATTGAATGAGACAGTACTCCCAAAGTACTGCATTGAATGAGACAGTACTCCCACAGTACTGCATTGAATGAGACAGTACTCCCACAGTACTGCATTGAATGAGACAGTACTCCCAAAGTACTGCATTGAATGAGACAGTACTCCCACAGTACTGCATTGAATGAGACAGTACTCCCACAGTACTGCATTGAATGAGACAGTACTCCCAAAGTACTGCATTGAATGAGACAGTACTCCCACAGTACTGCATTGAATGAGACAGTACTCCCACAGTACTGCATTGAATGAGACAGTACTCCCACAGTACTGCATTGAATGAGACAGTACTCCCACAGTACTGCATTGAATGGCACAGCACTCCCATGGCACTGCATTAAATGCTGCAGCATTCCCACCGTATGGCACTAAAGACTCACTGCTGAAAACTCAAAATGAAGCTTGAACCCACGGCCGTCTGAGCCAGAAGCAAAAGTATGCCCCACTTCACAATGTCTGCACAATCCCATGTCAACCTGATGAGAAGTTTCTGGCCCTCTTCTCTCCCAAGCCCTGGCACAGATGGTCACGTTGCTTTCTGTCCTCACATTGTGTCTTTTTCGATTTGTCAGCCACCTGCCCAGGATTTTGTTCATTCAAATGGCACATTTATCAGTTCCTCAAGGGCAATATGTGTTATTGACAGCTAAGCATGGCAAATATTAGTAGTAGATTGCGTAAATCAACATTAACAGATAAGTTATTGAAGCTTAAAATCATCTCACTGTCTGAGTGTAGTAACATCAACACATGTTAAACAGTTACATAGTTCTCTACAGATACTAGAACAGCCTGATATTCAGCGGATGCAGGAATAAATAACCCAGTGGCGGTCAGGAATAGACAGAGCAGAGACGGTCAAGTCTCGGTGAGGAAGAAAAGAAAGAAAGGATGCAGGAAAGGAGGAGGGAGGGTGGGCGGGGAAGAATAGAGAGGGAAAGGAAGATAGGAGGGATGGAGAAAGAGATGGGTGGAGAGAGGGAAGAAGTAGAAAAGGGAGAGGGAGGGAGTGAGGGAGGAACAAAAGAGTGAGGGATGGGGGAAGGGAGATAGAAATGTAGGGAGGGAGGAAGAGAGGACAGCAGCCATCACTGAGGACCCTTACACACAGGACATGTCCTCTTCTCATCATCACAATCAGGGAGAAGGTGCAGGAGCATGAAGACCCATACTCAGTGTTTTTGAAACAGCTCCTTCCCCTCCACCATCAGACTTCTGAACAGACAATGAACCCATGAACACTACCTCATTTTTGCACAATGTTTTGCATATTATAGTAACTTGATGCTTTTGCATTGTACTGCTGCTGCAAAACAACACATTTGACATCATGTAATAAATCTGATTCTGATATTCTAATAATATGTTCAGTGCAATGATATTATTTCATATTTTTCTTAGAACATACAGCCGGGTCTATATGGGGTCTCATGAACTGCATTCCTTCATCAGCTTCCATTCTTTCCCACATAACCAGCTTTTACTTTCATGGTGAATTTAATAGTGAACATCCAGTTCCTATTGTCCAACAAAAACACCATTTTTGTTTCCCTGTTACTGCTGGTGACTTTAGTCCTGCCAATTTAAGAACAGTCAGGCCAAAGTTCTACTAGTATGTCAACTTCACAACCAGAGGAGAGAATATATTAGACCTGGTATATACCAACGTACATGGGGCCTACAAGGCTATACCCTGCCCTCACCTTGGATACACAGACCATATATGCATTTCACTCATCCCTGTATACAGACCGCTGGTTAAAACAGTTTACAGGGAAAACAAGACCAGGCTAGAAGTTGCCAACTCAGCGTTCCAGGACTGTTTCAAAAGCACAGGCTGGAGCATATTCAGGAAGATGGCTACCTGCCATCATCACATCAACATGGATGAACATGTGGGATCAGTGACTGGCTACATAGGAAAATGAACTGAGGATGTTAACGTGATTAAACACCACACTAACGGGCAACCCAGAAACCACGGCTGACCGTCACTGCTTAGGGATGTGGACACTGCCTTCAGACCAGGAGGTAGGATGACTCTAAAGGCTGCAGGAGCCCCAATCTCACGTGCCATCAGTAAGGCAGTCAGAGTACTCATACAGTGCCTTGAAAAAGTATTCAGCCCCCAACCCTTTGTTCACAGAAATGAATATTGCAACCAAGGATCTGATCCATTTAACTGAGAATTTTTTATTTGTGATTCACATGCTCCTTTTTTTTCCACAGTAGAACCCCAAAAACAGGGAAAATTATAAAGCATGAAAAACTGAAAGTTCAAAAACTGAAATGTCAGCGGTTCAAAAGTATTCATTTCCCTTTGCTCAGTACTTATTTGCGCCACCTCTTGCAGCTACTCTTTTTGAATAAGTCTCTATTAGACTGCACAACATGAAGGAGAAAGATTTGCCCATGCCTGCTTGCAAAATGCTCAAGCTGTGCCAAGTTAGTTTGGGAGTGGTGGTGGATACAATCCTGAGGTCTTATCAGAGATGTTCGATCAAGACTCTGACTGGGCCACTCAAAGATCAGGACTCTGACTGGGCCACTCAAAGACATCATTTCTCTGCATTTGAAGCCACTCCATGGTTGCTCTTGGCAGAGTGCTTTGGGTCGTTGTCCTGCTGAATGATAAACTTCCTCCCCAGTTTAAGCTTTCTGGCAGAGACCAGCAGGTTTTTATCCAGGATCTCTCTTCATGTAGCAGCGTTCATCTTCCCATCAGTCCTGAGCAGATTTCCAGTCCCTGCTGCTGAGAAGCACCCCAATGGCTTGCTGCTGCCTCCACCTTTCTTTACAGTAGGGACAGTGTTACCTGGCTGATAGGCAGCATTAGATTTATACCACACATACTGCTTAATGTCCAGGCCATAAAGTTCCGCTTCAGTTTTAACTTCCTCCACATTTTTACGGTATCTTCTAAGTGGCGCTTTGCCGAGTCCTTATGGACAAGGATATTTGAACTTGATCTGAAAACTGGAATGGTTTATTTGGAATTCGGAATTTGAATTGGAGGGCAGAGTAGGGCTTGTTCTGCTGAGCATGGTGGGAATGCTATGCTGGTGTCAGAATACGTAACAGCACGTCGGGGCAGGCCCCAACACATCCTTGGTTGTTAACGCAAATGGCACATTTCACTATAAGTTTCGATGTACACATGATAAATAAATTAGAAACTGGAATCTTATTCAGCGAAAACCTTGCCTTGCATACTGTTCATACAGATCAATTCATTACACTGTGCATCGAGCTAAATCAATAGCAGAATGCTGAAAAGCTACAAAGAAAGTGCAGTGCAGGCAGGCAGTAAGGTCAATAATGAGGAAGATTGTGGGGTCAAGAAGTATTTTACGTTTTACAACTATCACCTCTGCTCCCAACATTATCTTTGTAAATGGCCTAATATGGTCCTTTACTCATTCCCTACATCTCTGCATGATTCTCTCCAGAGTGCCTGCAACTTAAGATGTCTTTATGATATTACAGTAAGTCCCAAACCAAACCGCACATCTTACTGCACTTTCTAACGCGTTTAGTCATAACCTTCTGCAGAAATGACTCTTGATATATTCCAAAACACTAGACAATGCACAAATCACATTGTGGGTTTGAAATCTTTCACCAGCCACTCATTTTACTGCCAAATGTCTTAACACTTAATATGTGCTATTCTCTTCTTGAAACATTATTATTTTAATGCTATTTCCACTATGCGTTGCACTTTGATTTTGCAAAACGTTGGTGCGGTGTTTAAAAGTCACCTTATGACACGGAGAATGGATCCAGCTATCCTAAAGCTACATCAGCAGAGACTTGCACGAGCTTTCGAGATGTGCGGCCCTCTCTACTCGTTGTTGCTTATTTAACTCTGGCTTTAAATGGGCTGGCTCCTACAGCGAGGTCACAGCGTAAACCCTTCACTACGTTTAATTAAAGTAGGAAGAGAAGGTCTCCTGCCAGCCAAGCTATCTAGCGTGTTGGAACTTAATCGTTGTTGGGTTATAATGATTAGATATGTGCCCGCACACAAATCGAACACACTCTCTACATCACTGCCATCACGTTTTATGAGCTGTTGCTTTCTGGGTTGCTCCCTCATTACAGTGTAACCGTTATTGTTGATCACAAACATCCAAGCATGCCTCAGAATCCATGATCATGATGGAAAGAATACGTGCTTGTGGCAGGAGCTGCAATAGGCAGCGGATTAGAAAGAGTTATCTAGGTCCCTGAGCCTGCACTGATCTACACCAAGATCCTGTCTCCATCAGTGCCATTTTCTTATGCTATCTTCATGTCCCCCAATTCATTTAAAGCCCATAACTCCATGACTGTTGTGCATATTATGCTGGACATTGTTATTAATTCTTTGAGAAGTCTTATCTTAAAAAAACTTCCAGTTATATCATCTTGGAAGTTTTTATTGAGATAATAAAGCATGATGTTCTTTCATCTAGTTAACACCCGGCTCTACTTCCTCAGGACAGAGAAGTTAATTTGATCTCTCAGTCATTTTGGAGCCTGTTTTTATTGATGTGTGTACAAAGTCCAATTAGGTTGTAAATCATGCATTAAACAACAACTGAAGCTTTAAAAGATTAAAGATTAGCTTTATTGATCATAGGTACATCAAAACATTGAAACATACAGTGAAGTGCGTTCAACAGCCAACATAGCACAAATATGCGCTGGGCACAGCCTGCGAACGTCACCATGATTCTGGGGTGCCAACACAGCATGATCACAGCTTACTAACCCTATCCTGTACGTCTTTGGAATGTGGGAGGAAACCGGAGCACCCAGAGGAAACTCACGTGGTCGCAGGGAAAACGTACAAACTCCTTACAGATAGAGAGAGGAATTGAATCCCAAGCTCCAGGTGTGGCAGCTGTAAAGTGTTACATCAGTCATTATGCTCCCATGCCATCCCAATTGTCTGTCAGTGGGTAGAGTTTATTGTTTTATTCTGCTCTTGATGGAGAGTTTCAACTCCTCGACCCACTGCGTTCCTCCAGTAAATAGTTTGTTGCTCCGGATTCCAGCATTTGCAATCTCCTGCATCTCAGTTGGTTTTATTTTATTTCTGTTGCTGTGTATCAAGTGAGGAGAGGCTTTTCCCAGCCTATTTTGATCTAACTGTGCTGTTTCAATGGGTTCTGAATCTCACTGAGTAATGCATTACACAAACACAATACATAGAACAGTACAGGCACAGGAAAAAGGGCCCATCAGTCCACAATGCCAAATTAAACTAATTCTCTTCTCTTTGTATGTGATCCATATCCTTCCATTGCCTGCATATTCATTTCTCAGATAAAAAGCTTCTTAAGCACCAGTTGCTCACCAGCTTTCACCACTGTCACTGATAGCTTATTCCAAACACCAGCTAACTGACCCACTACTTGTTAAGATTTCCCCCTCTCACCTTAAATGATACCCTCTGGTTTTTGACATTTCTACCCTGGAAAAAAAGATTCTACTTTATCTATGCCTCTCATAATGTTATAAAATTCTGTCAGGTTTCTCCTCAGCCTCCAACGCTGAGGAGAAAAGATGAGGTACGAAGGTAAGCTAGCCAAGAATATAAAGCAGGATTGTAAAAGCTTCTTTAGGTATGTGAAGGAAAAAAAAATTAGTTAAGACCAAAGTTGGGCCCTTGAAGACAGAAACAGGTGAATTTATTATGGGGAACAAGGAAATGACAGATGAGTTGAACAGGTACTTTGGATCTGTCTTCACTAGGGAAGACACAAACAATCTCCCAGATGTAATAGTGGTCAGAGGACCTAGGGTAATGGAGGAACTGAAGGAAACTCACATCAGGCAGAAAATGGTGTTGGGTAGAGTGATGGGACTGAAGGCTGATAAATCCCCAGGGCCTGATGGTCTGCATCCCAGGGTACTTAAGGAGGTGGCTCTAGAAATTGTGGACACATTGGTAATCATTTTCTAATGTTCTATAGATTCAGGATCACTTCCTGAGGATTGGAGGGTAGCTAATGTTATCCCACTTTTTAAGAAAGGAGGGAGAGAGAAAACAGGGAATTATAGACCAGTTAGCCTGACATCAGTGGTGGGGAAGATGCTGGAGTCAGTTATAAAAGATGAAATAGCGGCACATTTGGATAGCAGTAACAGGATTGGTCCGAGTCAGCATGGATTTACGAAGGGGAAATCATGCTTGACTAATCTTCTGGAATTTTTTGAGGATGTAACCAGAAAATGGCCAGTGGATGTAGTGTTCCGTGACTTTCAGAAAGCCTTTGATAAGGTCCCACATAGGAGATTAGTGGACAAAATTAAAGCACATGGTATTGGGGATATGATACTAACATGGATAGAAAATTGGTTGGCAGGCAGGAAACAAAGAGTAGGGATTAACGGGTCCCTTCCAGAATGGCAGGCAGTGACTAGTGGGGTACTGCAAGGTTCGGTGCTGGGACCCCAGTTGTTTACAATATATATTAATGATTTAGATGAAGGGATTAAAAGTAACATTAGCAAATTTGCAGATGACACAAAGCTGGGTGACAGTGTGAAATGTGAGGAGGATGTTATGAGAATGCAGGGTGACTTGGACAGGGTGGGTGAGTGGGCAGATGCATGAAGTTGCAGTTTAATGTGGATAAATGTGAGGTTATCCACTTTGGTGGCAAGAACAGGAAGGCAGAATGGTGTCAAGTTAAGAAAAGGGGAAGTACAATGAGATCTAGGTGTCCTTGTTCATCAGTCACTGAAAGTAACTATGCAGGTACAGCAGGCAGTGAAGAAAGCTAATGGCATGTTGGCCTTCATAACAAGGGGAGTTAAGTATAGGAGCAAAGAGGTCCTTCTGCAGTTGTACAGGACCCTGGTCAGACCACACCTGGAGTATTATGTGCAGTTCTGGTTTCCGAATTTGAGGAAGGACATTCTTGCTATTGAGGGAGTGCAGCATAGGTTCACGAGGTTAATTCCCGGGATGGCGAGACTGTCATATGTTGAAAGATTGGAGCGATGGGGTTTGTATACACTGGAATTTAGAAGGATGAGAGGGGATCTGATTGAAATATATAAGGAAACATGTTCCCGATGTTGGGGGAGTCCAGAACCAGAGGCCACAGTTCAAGAATAAGGGGTAGGCCATTTAGAATGGAGTTGAGGAAAAACTTTTTCACCCAGAGAGTTGTGGATCTATGGAATGCTCTCCCTCAGAAGGCAGTGGAAGCCAATTCTCTGGATGCTTTCAAGAAAGAGTTAGATAGAGCTCTTACAGATAGCAGAGTCAAGGGATATGGGGAGAAGGCAGGAATGGGATACTGATTGTGGATGATCAACCATGATCACAGTGAATGGTGGTGCTGGCTCGAAGGGCCAAATGGCCGACCCCTGCACCTATTGTCTATTGCTCCTGAAAAACACAATCCAAGTTTGTTCAGCATCTCCTTACAGTTCATACCTTTGAGTCCTGTCCTTCCGTATCCCTTCCAAAGGCCTCACATTCATTCTGTACTGGGGTGACCAGAACTGCACACAATACTCCAAGTGCAGCACAACTAAAGATGCTTTACAGTTCCAACCTGGCTTCCTGGCCTTTATACTCAACGCCCTGACTAATGAGAGATGGTGCCTCAAGAAGGAGGCATCCATTAGTGCGGACCCTCGCCATCTGGGGTGTGCCCTCTTCTTTTAACTAATGCAGGGGAGGTGGTACTGGAGCCAGAAGACCCAGACTCCAAAATTGTGAAGCAGCTTTTTCCCCTCTGTAATCAGATTTCTGGATGGTGCTTGAAACACTACCTCGTCACTACCATGTCCTGCCGGAGGGTCTTAGTCTGAAATGTCGACTGTACTCTTTTCCATAGATGCTGCCTGGCCCGCTGAGTTCCTCCAGCATTTTGCGTGTTGTGGTGAACTACATATACCTGTCTGAACACGCCCCCCCCCCCCCCACTGACTGCTCCTGTGGCTCCTCTCACAGACCCCTGTATAAAGGCGATTGGAGGCACTGCTCCTCCCTCAGTCTCCAGGATGTCGTGTGGGGATCTCTTGCTGCTGACTGCTCTCTTCCAGCGAATAAAAGCCTATACCTTGCCTCACGTCTCCGAGAGTTATTGATGGTGCATCACGTGTGTTGCTTGGATTTCCAGCATCTGCAGATCTTCTCCCATTTGTGATTGGATTACTACCTCGTTATTCCTATTTTTCACTATTTATTTATTTTAGTAACATAATAATTTTATGCCTTTGCTCTGTACACTTGCTGCAAAGCAACAGATTTCAAATGATTTAAGTCAGAGATAATAAATCTGATTCTGAATACAAGCATGCTGTAAGCCTTCTTTACCCTTTTCAGACACAGTTACGGAGTGTCCCCAAGATCCCTGTGTACATTTCAGGATCGTTAGTTATCATTGCACAAGTGCACACAGAAGAATAATTCCTTGCACTAAGTGTAATTGCTGACTTGATGATAATTAGGGATAAAATTGTAGTTGTACCATTAAAAGAAGGACAACAGTGGACAATTCCTCTGGAATGTAATCAAGCCTGAGGTGACAAGCATTGGAGTGAGGTGATGTATCACAACAATCTCCATTTGGACTGTAGTTATTACTGTATTAGAATAAGTCCCAGAGTGCTGTTGATTTGACACACTTCTGATGGGTAACTAATACCCTCCAAATCATCCTAATAGGCTCGCTGACTTCCTTTCTCCATCCTTTTTATAGGCAACCTAGCAGCATAGTGGTGCAATTCTTCACAACACCAATGACCTGCAATTAGAGCTTCAGTTCCCACTGCCTTTTAAACAGTTTGTGCATTTCCCCCATGACCGTGTGAGTTTATTCTGCGTGTTGCGGCTTCCTCCCACATTCCAGACGTACAGGTTAGGGTTAGTGAGTTGCGGGCATGCTATTTTGGCACTGGAAGCATGGCGACGCTTGTGGGCTGCCCCCAGCACATCCTCGGACTGTGCTGGTTGTTGACACAAGTGAAACATTTCACTATATGTTTCGATGTACATATGACTAATTAAGCTAATCTTTTAAGACCTTAAAGTGTCGGGGGTCCGCCTGGGCTGTTGAGTTTTTGTTATCTTGATTATTGCATCTCCAGAACTACAGCAAATAGTTTGACTCTTTCATTTCAATTAAATTAAATATTTATAAAGCTGTCAACATTTTCCATATGAAGACTTAATTGTTACCTTCATGTCTGTTTCATCGTGTCATCTAACAACCACTGTGTCAGGGAATTTCTGACTTTGAAATGAAGAACCACTAACTAGATTGCAAAGTTATCACTGTTTCTCTTCTGAATAACTATCAGCCAAGAGCCAGTGTTCAAAATGCTTGAGGAATGTTCGTCCGGGAACCACCGTTTCTTTCCAATCACTCTTTATTCATGTGTAACCAGCAGATGGATAAAAAAAGCATTAAGATATTGGGAAAAAAAACTACAGTGGTGCTTCTTGGTCACCTCTGGCCACCTGCAGGAGAGATACCAATCAGCCTGAAAGAATGCAGAGCAAATTTACAGGGATGTTGGCGAAGCTTGAGGATCTGAGTTACAGGGAAATGTTGAATAGGTTAGAGGTAGGAGAATAAGGGGAGGTTTGATAGCGATACACAAAATTCTGAGCAGAATAGACACGTAAAGGCAAGCATCAGGTTGGGTGAGACTGGGTCATGGGTTAAAGGTGAAAGGTGAAATACTCAAGGGGAATCTGAGGGGAACTTCTTCCCTCAGAGGGTGATGTGAGTGACAGTAGGGGTAGTGGATGCTGGTTCAATTACAACATTTAAGAGAAGTTTGGATAGACTCATGGATGTGAAGGGTACGGAGGGATATGATCTGGGTGCAGGTAGATGGGACTGGGCAGCAGATTGGATTAGCATGGATTAGTTGGGCAGAAGGATCTTTTTCTGTGCTGTAGTATTGTATGACTCTATAACTCTATTTCTGAACTCAGCAGCTGTGCATCCATATCAATATGTATACAATGAACTTCTATTTATTTAGTGATGGCACTTTAAAAAGAAACATTAGCATTATTTGTCACATGCTATGCTATTGTGCCACCTGTTACCATGCTGCACATGTAAAACAAAGGGCTGAATTTCTACAGTGTCTTTCAGGTTTCTTGCAGGATATCCTAGACCAGGTTTGCACAACTTTGTGGGCTAAAAGAACCTGTACTGTTCCAGGTTCTACTTTTAGCCAATGAAATGCTCTTAATGTGAAATGGAAGAAGCACAGTAAACTGCAAATAGAAATATGACAATGATTAGAATATCTATTCCAGCAGTATTGAGCAAAATATTAGCCTGAAGTCTGGGGTAATTTCCCTATCCTACATAAAAAAAAAAGCCAGATTATTTTTAATATCTTCTCGGGTGAGCGGAGATCTTGATGCCTCATCTGAAAGCCCAGTGAGGCATTCCTCTAGTACTGTAACAGAGTGGCAGCTTAGATTGTTGTGCCCAACACTCAGGAATGGGACTTAAACCCGATGGCTTCTAATTCCGAAATTGCCAGCTGATCCATAGTATTGCCTTGAGGCTATTGGTTCCACATTCTGTTGCTTAGCAACCCCAACCTGTGATAGATCTGGCTGAGACCACAGCCCTCTGAGCCTCTTGCAATCCTGTACACTGGAGCCTCTATAGCAGGCGGTGAAACAGCCAGTCAGACTGCTTTGCACTGTATACAGAATCATACAGCACAGTACAGGCCCTTCGACCTACAATTTTGTGCCGGTTGTGTGTTTAATATTTCAGTAATATTGTAAATATCTTGACTATGGGTTATATGTAAGAAGTACATGAATGTCATATGTCATTACACCACCACGTCATAAGTGCACGCCTCACTAAAGTAAGACAAAGTGGACACGAATCTCTCAGTACATGTGTTTTCCTTTCAACTAGTTTTATGTTCTGGAGTTACAAAACATAACAGTGTTGGACTTTAACTACTCGAAAATCAATGTAGCCTTTCACTCCCACATAGCCCTCCATTTTTCTTTTATCCATATGTGTGTTTATTTAATGTTTCTTTTCCAATATTTGTATTAGTTTCTACATAGAAGAATACACAGTACAAGAAAGTGTATATAAAAGGTCAGAGAAGATTTTTAAAAATCACCAGTTACATTATATCTGTTCATAATAACAATTACATTACCCCGTATTCATATAAGTTAATCAATAGTTACATTAAACTATACTAATTTATTACAAAAGAAAATAAAATCTAACCCCTACCAAGACTGAACCTGTTCATTAAGGAGAAAGGAAGGTAAATACCTTCTTATATAATAAAAACTAATAATAGCCATCATCTGAGTTTAAATAATGAATTGAAGGTTTAATATTTAATATTTCAATAATATTTGAGTAATCATGTATACAGCATATATTGGTTGATTAGGCATTTGTGATACGTGAGTAACTCACTTAAAGTAAAGTCAAAGTTAAGTCCCCATTCCTGGACTTCCATAACTTCTTTTGAATGAATTTAATATAAAACATAACATTGGCGACAAGGTATTTTAAAAGTTAACCCGCTACCAACCTGTTAAAGCAGAGTGAGATGTTCGAACCAAACAAAAATGCAGCAAGGGACATTGAGTTGAATACAGTGAGATGGTCGAGTTCTTAAAAAAAGAGTAGTGCAGCACAGATTCTTCAGAAGGGAAGACACAGATGATTAAAAATAAGTAAGAAAACAGAAGAATTCAAGGGTTCATAAAGACTGAGTACTGAGTGATAATAATCATTTTAAAAAAAATCAGAAATGCCAGGCTACGTCGGAAAGATTGACACATTTGAATACACAATGGGTAACTGACATGTATACTGAGCTATCTGAACACTATTTTGAAGCAAATGAAATAGCCAATGAGCAGCGAGAGCCAATTTTGTTAAATGCAGAAGGTATAAAGCCATAGAGCTTGTTTCAAAGTTTGACTGCTCCAATCAAACCCTCAGAAATAAGCTTTTCTGATATTGTAAAAGTGATGCAAGACCACTTAGAAACAAAGCCATTGTTGCATACAGAACATTTTAGGTTTTATAAGCTGAATCGAAAGGAAGGGGAGTCCATTTCAGTACACGTGGCTGAATTGAAGAGATTGTCTCAACATTATCGGTTTGATAATGGGCTTAATGATGCACTGAGAAACCACTTAGTTTGAGGAGACTTAAAAGAAAGTATTCAAAAACAGCTCCTAAATGAAGCCCAGCTCACGTTTAAAAGAGCAGTTGAAATCCCTATTTCAATGGAAACTGCAGACAGAGACAGAATTGAGTTTCAGTCAGGAATTAAAGTGAGTGTGAACAAGATTCCATCGTCTAAACAGAAACCGGCCTGACCAAACAAGTTGTGTTATCATTGTGGCAGGAGCTCCCATTCACCAAACAGATGCAGATTTAAAGGCAAAACTTGTAGAAAATACAACAAAGTAGGACACGTACAAAGAAAAAAAATGGACAGACAAAAATAAATGGACTGCACAGGGAAGAGAAAAATAAAATCTCAAGTTGCAGTATCAAAAAGAGCAGTAATCTGCATGCTGTTGATGAAAAATCTGAGTAATGGTGAGAGTGATGCAGGATTGTGTAGCCTTAAGATTTACAGTGTGAAAATTAACAATGGGCACGCAATTAGGCTTACATCAAAAATGAACAGCAAATTAATTAAGATGAAATTGGACACTGGCTCAACTGTTTCAATCATTCCACAAAATGAGTTTGAACAGTGTTTCAAAAATACAAAATTGAAGACTGCAGGTATTCAGCTAAGAACTTATACTGGAGAAAAGAGAACTCCTGTGGGAATGACATTCGTAACTGTGAAATACAACAACCAACAAGCAACATTATGTGTATGTGGTAAAAACAGGAGAACCAGCATTGTGAGGAGATGAGTGGCTGAGACAACTTCAACATGATTGGAGACCCATCCACTAGTTGCATGCTATGTTGCCTGCAGTGGAATTCCCTGCAAATGAAAGTGAATTAATAAAGTGCTGGATAATATCACTGCATGCCAAACAGCATGAACTAATGCCATACAGCGGGAGGACAGGAATTGGTACCTACCTCTGTAACTCCGGTTAGAAAGCATTCTGGACCATGCTGCTCAGAGGAAGCCTGAAGCATGAAAGTGACGAAAGCACTAGTCCGACTACAACAGTTTTTGTAGGCAACATATCTGAGAAAGCATCTGATATGTTAATCATGCAGTCGCTTGAGAACTGTGGCTTGGTTTTAAGCTGGAAGAGAGTTCAAGGAGCTTCAGGAAAGTTGAAAGCATTCGGCTTTTGTGAGTAGAAGGAACTAGAATCTACTCTGAGTGCATTAAGGTGGCTACGTGAACTTCAAGTGGGAGACAAGAAGCTGCTCTTAAAAGTAGATGCGAAGACCAAAACCCAGCTGGATGAATGGAAGGCCAAACAGAAAGGAGTGAATGGAGATACGGAAACAGAAGATTTGTCAGGTGATGTTGTTGATACGGAAACCAAAAGGTGAGATCAGATTGTAAAGGGAGCAATAGGAAGATTAATAAGAGAATACTCCAGTGAACTAAATACAACTTACCTAGATCAAGATGCACAAACTAGAAGAAGAAAAAGGAGGGACGAGATGGACAGAAAGAATGTGAACGAGAAAGCGAATGGTCTAACAGAGTGATGCACCATCAATAACTCTCGGAGACAGGAAGTGAACGATAGGCTTTTATTAGCAGCAAAAAGGGAGCACTACATCTTGGAGACTGAGGGAGGAGCAGTGCCCCAATTGCCTTTATACCGGGGTCTGTGGGAGGAGCCACAGGAGCAGTCAGCAGAGGGGCGTGTCCAGACAGGTATACATAGATTACCACACAGAGAGAAGGAACGTGAGAAAGAAAAAGAAAGGGAAAGAAGTAGATCCAGAGAGAGTAAAGGTGAAGAAAGATGTCCATGGCTGTTAGAACCACTTCCTATAGTCTCAGAGGCAACTTCTGCAACCACAACAGAGGAGATCTCTGAACCTGAGGTTGTTTCACAGCCGGAAGTCTCACCTGCCAGGCAGAGTGATCCCCCCCTTGCCAGGAAAGATGTTATCTCAAAAGGGTAAGAAAGCCTCCACAGTGATTAAATCTTTCAGCCTGAGTGGGACAATTTAAATCTACTATGCTGTGGATGTCTGCATATAATATTTGTCTTATATAGAACACTGTGTATATAGTTGAGCCTCATTCTTTACTGAGTTGGAGCTTATAGCTAAGCAAGGAGGAGTGTTATGTGTTTAACATTTCAATAATGTTTGAGTAATCCTGTATACACATTATCTAACTAGCATTCTTGTTCATTTAAATAATTAATTGTGGGTTATATGTAGAAGTACGTTAACTGCAGATGTCATCGCACTACCACATGATATAAGTTACTTAAAGTAAAATCAAGGTTGCACCCCCATTTCCAGACTCCTGTATCTTCTTTTGAATTAATTTAATGTTTTGAAGTTACAAAACATAACGATATGTCTCTCTAGGAGCCTCTTAAGGGTCCCAGATATGTCTGCCATTTGTAGAAATTTGACAGGTTCTTTGGAGATATCAATTTTGCTCAAGCTCCTAATGATGTGTAACCATCGGTGAGTATTTATTGTGATTGTATTGTAAGCTGAGCCAGATCATACAGTCCTGTGTGTAGAAAGAACAGAGCACTGGGCTAACATCCTCCCTTCAATTGTCAATCCCATTACCACAACCAAGCTCCCACCATCAGTACCTGTGGTGTCAAAATTGACCAGTACACCTGTAACAATCATGTTAGCTCTGAATATTAGAGTCTTCTAAAAGATTTAAAAGGGCCAAAAGAGGCAGTTTCTTTACACGGGTGATAGCATGTATTTGGAATGAGCTGCCAGAAACAGTGGTTGAGGACAGCACTTTAGCAACATTTAAAAGCCATCTTGGTAGATATGTGGATAAGAGAGGTTTAGAAGGTTATGGACCAAACACAGGCAGCTGGGACTAGCTCGCTGGACAACACAATCAGCATGAGATGGACTGAAGGGTCTATTTCTATGCTCTATGACTCTATGAAAACAGGTAACATCCTGGTACATAGGATTAGTTTAGATGGCTAGATGTTGGCCAGTAATGACTTAGTGGGCCAAAGGGTCTGATTCTGTGTTCTGAGTAGCTACGACTCTGAATGTGCCTGTAGCTCTCCAATCCTATACTGTAAATAAATTTTTAAAAAATGATCAAACACGAGGAAATCTGCAGATGCTGGAAATTCAAACAACAATGATGCTCATTTTGTGCTGAGTTTTCATTTATGATTCATGTAATTAAATCCTGGACCTTGTCAGCATATAAAAGGGAAAATAAGGACATAAGGCACTGATGAGGCAAAGTTAGGCCATTTGGCCTCTTGCGGCTGTTCTGCCTTGCAATACTTCCATGCACTTAGAATATTATGAACAGTTTTGGACCCCTTATCTAAGGAAGAACGTGCTGGCATTGGAGAGGGTTCAGAGGAGGCTCATGAGGATGATCCCAGGCATGTAGGGGTCAATATATGAGACCTATATTCACTGAAGTTTAGGAAAATGAGTGAAAATCTCATTGAAACCTATCAGATATTGAAAGGCCTAGACAGAGTGGATATGGAGAGGATATTTCCTCTTCTGGTTTAGGATCAGAAGGCACAGCCTCAGAATAGAAGGACAGCCCTCTTGAACGAGATGAGGAGGAATTTGTTTACCTAGAGGATGGTGAATCAGTGAAATTCATTGCCACAAATAGTTGTAGAGGTCAACTCATTGGGTATATTTAAAGTAGAGGTTGGCAGTTTCTTGGCTAGTAAGCGGGTCAGCAGTCACAGGGAGAAGGCAGGAGAATGGGGTTGAGATACAAAACAGCTATGATGGAATGGCAGAGCAGCTTCGATGGGACAACCGTCTTATGGTCTTGTAGTCTTATGGATTTCCTATCTTGTCACTATTAGTAGGTAAATTAAGTTAGTTTACTATTGACACAAGGTACAAAGAAAAAATTGCCTTGCATTTCGATCCATGCAGATCATTTCATCACATCAGTGCATTGAGATAATACAAGGGAATGCAGCATAAAGTGCAACAGTAACAGAGAGAGTGCATTGCAGGCAGACGTTAAGGTGGAAGGTCATAAGAAGGTAAGAGTCAAGAAGGTAGGTCAAGAGTCAACCTTATCATACTAGGGAACAGTTCAATAGTCTTAAAACCATGGGGTAGAAGATGTCCTTGAGCCTTGTGCTTCAGCTTCTTGATATCTTCTGCCCAATTTGAAGGTACAGAAGGGAGAATGTCTGTGGTGGGTGGGATCATTGATTATGCTGGCTGCTTACTAAGGCAGCAAGAAGTGTGAACTGGCCATGGAGGAGAAACTAGTCTCCACGATGTGCTGAACTGTCTTCACAACTCTCCACAGTTTCTTGCAGTCTTGGGCAGAGCAGTTGCAATACCAATCTATAATGAATCCTGATAGGTTATATCTATAAAGTCTGGTGAGGCTCAAAGGGGTCTTGCCAGTTTGCCTTACTCTCCTGAGAAGGTAAAAGCACCAGTGAATATTGTTGGCTCTGGTCTCGATGTGGTTGAATCAGGACAGGCTATTGGTGATGTTGCCTCTAAGAGCTTGAGATTTTCAACCCTCTTGACCGCAGTGTTTAGGTCCAAATGCCATTGCTGTTGCTGTTGATTGTACACACCTACATATACAGTAGTTTTACTGAAGTAAATCAAAGATGAATTTCTCTCCCAGGATAAACTCAGTGTCCACTTTATTAGGTACTTACTGTACCAAATAAAAACCTAATTAGTGGCCACCGAGTGTATGTTCTTGGTCTTCTGCTGTTATAGTCCACCCACTTCAAGGTTCAAAGTACTCTGCTTTCAGAGACGCTTTTCTGCACACCATTGTTGTAATGTGTGATTATTTGAGTCACTGTTGCTTTCCTGTCAACTTGAACCAGTCGGACCATTTTCATCTGACCTCTCCCATTAACAAAGTGTTTTCACCCACAGAACTGCCACTGTTTTGTTCATTTTTTCACACCATTTTCTGTAAACTCTAGAGACGGTTGTGGGTGTGAAAATTCCAGGAGATCAGCAACTCAGATTCTGAGATACTCAAGCAACCCCATTTGGTCAAACTCAGAGAGATCACATTTCTTTCATTCAAAATGTTAGCTGGGCTTTTCCATTCATTGAAATAACCATTGAAATAATTGTCCCTGGAAGTCGAGCTGGAATGCCTTCATCTACAGCTGACCCAACTAGATGAGGAATTGCTGCATGCTCGTTCTTGCAGAAACATGGCTCCCGGACAACATCCCGTGCACCATTAATCTACTGGCTATTCCACTCAGAGACTTGTACTAATATTATTTTGTGACTGTATGTGCTGTACGTTCTGTCTTTTTCTCCTTGTCTCTGGAGGAACTCTGTTTCATTTAGGTCTATACATGTGCATGGTTGATTGACATTTAAACTTGAACTTGAACTTGATCTGCTCTAATGCTTGTGTTTGCAATTCTTGGCTGATCCAAATAGCATGTCTTCCAGCTTTTGGAGCCAATATCACTCTGGAAATTCCCAGCAAATCCCAGTGTCAATCGCATAATGTAAAAGCTTAATATATAAATCATAATTGAAGGTCAAGACATCATAGGTTGTGTCTGTAATCATTCCAGCAAAGAACCTGTTCAGAAAGAGTTTACATTGACATTCGCTGTTCAATTTCCTTCTTGTTTGAACATTTAAAACCAGAGAATTTGCCTTTTGCAAAAACACATTCGGAATGTCAGTGAGTCCAGGATCTAGAGAGCATTGCAATACACACACAGTGCTGGAGGAATTCAAAAGGCCAGGCAGCATCAATGGAAAAGACTAAACAGTCGACATTTTGGTCCGAAACCCTTCATCAGGACTGAAGGATATGTGGCTGTGGTAGCTGGTCTCAGTGAGCACATGGTCAAAGAACTGGAGGGCGGTGGAGATCACAGAGAGGGAGCAGTGAAAAAGAGTTCGACTGAACCGTCGAAAGGAAGATTTAAAATTCTTCAGGGTAGGCATCCCTCGAAGAGACTCAGCAGGCCAGAAAGCAACTACGGAAAAGAGTAAATAGTTGACATTTTTGGGCCGAGACCTTTTATCAGGCCCTGATGATGGATCTCGGCCTGAAATGTTGACTGCTCACTTTTCTCCACAGATGCTTTTCGGCCTGCAGAGTCCCTTCAGCATTTTTATGTATATTGTTTTGGATTTCAGCACCGGCAGGTTTTCTAGAAGGCATTGTGCTGAGTTTAAAATGAAACTAAAACTTACTAACAAAGAATTGCTGTGGTTAAAATAAGCTGCTGAAACTCTAAAATAACCAGTCTGCTGGAGGAAATGGGAGGTGATAGATGGTAGATGGAAGCTTCTTACCGGTGGGTGAAATCAGGTGCGGGAGTAGGTAGGTGGGCAAGGGAGAGAAGATGAAATAAGAAGTCAGTAAGTGGTGGATGGAAGAGGTAAAAGGCTAAAACCCTCCCCACCACCCTCATTTGATTCCAGACTCCACCTTCGTCTCATATCAGACTCCATCACCAGGAGCCCCTTGTCACCTCCACTCCTCATCTGTCAGCCTCTGTCACTATTACCACTCTCCCCTCCTCCATCTGCCTATCACCCCTGCTCACCTGGATCCATCTATCACCTGCCAGGTTTTGCTCTGCCTCTTCCTCCACCTCCTTATTCTGGCGACCTCCCCTCCAACATTCAGTCCAGTTGAGCTGAAACATCAACTGTCTATTTCCCTCCATAGATACTGTCTGAGCTATTGAGATAAGACTATAAGAGATAGGAGCAGGATTAGACTATTTGGCCCATTGAGTTTGCTCTGCCATTTTATTATGGCTGATTTATTATCTCATGCCTGCTTCCTATAACCTCCAACATCCTAATTAATCAAGAACCTATCAACGTCTGCTTTAAATGTACCCAATAACTTGGCCTCTACAGCTGTCTTTAGCAATGAACTCCACAGATTCAGCACCCTCTAGTTAAATAAATTCCTCCTCATCTCTGTTCCAGCATGCACGCTCCTCCAGCATACTGTACATTGGTGCATACCGATTATTTGCTCCTTAGAGAACCACAACAATACTCATAAGGTGCCTTTTACACAGTTTAATGCACCAAACTATTTAACCAAAGCATTTTCAAGCATAACTTAGCAGAAAGGTGTACACAGAGATAATAGGGTAGATGAACAAATGCTTGAAGGAGAAAAAAAAGCAGTGAGATTCAGAACCCCAGAACTCAAAAACCAGGGGTTCTAAAGATTACAGCCACAGCTAGTGGAGTGATTAAATACATTGATGATCATGAGGCCAGAATTGGAGGGGTGTAGATGCCTCAGGGAACTGGAAGGTTCGAGAAGATTACGTATATAGGCAGGGAAAAGGCAATGAAAGGATTCACAAACAAGGATGTAACTTGTAAAACAGAGGTGCTGCTTAGATCACAAGGCCATAAGCAGAACCAGGCCATTCAACTCATCAAGTCTGCTCTGCCGTTCAATTTTGGCTGTATTTTTCTCAACCCTAAATCTCCTACCTTCTCCCAGTAACCCTTAATCCCCTTATTATTTAGCAGCCTGTCAATCTCTGCCTAAGTATCCCCAATGACTTGGCCTTCACAGCCTTCTGTGGCAATGAAGTCCACAATTTCACTGCCCTCTGGATGAAAAGCTTCCTCCTCATCTCAGTTTTAAAGGGACATTCCTTATTCTGAGGTTGTACCCTCTGATCCTAAACAGATGGAAACATCCTCTCCACATCTACTCTATATCCAGTCCTTTCAGAATGTGGTATGTTTTAATGAAATTCCCCTCATCCTTTAGAACTCCATCAAGTATAGGCCCAGAGATTCAAACACTCCTCATACATTAAGCCTTTTATTCCTGGGATCATTTTTGCGAAACCCCTCTTGGCTCTCTTCAGGGCCAGCACATCCTTCCTTAGAGATGCGGCCCCGAATTACCGACAATATTCCAAGTGTGGTCTGACCAGTGCCTTATAAGGCCTCAGCAGTACATTCTTGCTTTTATGTTCCAGTTCTCCTGAAGCGAATGCTTCACAAATCACCAGTGTAGATTAGCAAGCACAGACTGTGACACATTAGATGATTCCCAAACCTAATAGGTTTAGGCTGCTTTACATTTCTTCGCATGAAACCAGTTGCTGAGAAGGCAGAGCTGGAGATGAAAGAGAGTTTCTGTTCCAAATCGTGGCCGTTCAAAGTTCAAAGTAAATTTAATATCAAAGTATTTACTTGTTACCTTATACCACCCTCAGATTCATTTTCTTGTGGGCATTCACAGTAGAACAACGAAAAACAACAGAATCAATGAAGAACTACACACAAGAAGACAGACAAACAATGTGCAAAAGACAAATTGTGCAAATATTAAAAAAACAATAACAATAAATAAGTAGGTAATAAATAATAGTGAGAACATGTATTGTGGAGTCCTTGAAAGTTAGTCCGTAGGTTGTGGAATCACTTCTGAGTTGTGGTGAGTGAAGTTACCGATGCCAGTTCTGGAGCTTGATGGCTGAGGGGTAATAACCGTTCCTGAACCTGGTGGTGTGGGACCTATGATTCCAGGACATCTTTTCCGATGGCAGTAGTGCGAAGAGAGCATGCTTAAGCAGCCAAGATGACTGTTGTATATCTAATCTCTCTATTCCTCACTCTATGACCCACTGTAAAACCATCACTCAATGATTCCTTACTACTGAATCAGAACCAAAATAAGGCTCATTTCAGTGACGTATTTCACAAAAGTTATTGTTTTGTGGCTGGAGGACCGTGCAAGACATAAAAATTGCTGTAAATTACAAAGGTGAATAAGGTAAACAAAACAGTGTTAAAGAGAAAGAGCAAAACCTAATGTTCATGGACTGTTCAGGAATCTGATGGCAGAGGGGAATAAACTGTTTCTACAACATTGAGGGTGGATCTTCAGTCCCTCTGATGGTGGTAATGAGATGAGGACATATCCCAGATGGTGAGGGTCCTTGATAATGGATACACCCATCTTGAGGCACAGGTGTTCGAAGATAACCTTAATGGTGAGGAGGGTGTTCCCATGATGGAGCTGGCTGAGTCTAAATCTCTCCGCAGCCACTTGCAATCCCGTGCATTAGTGCCTCCATACTAGGAGGTGAAGCAACCACTCAGAACGATCTCCGCTGTACGCACATCTGTAGAAAACTACCAAACATCCTCAAACTCTTCATGAAGCATAGCCACTGACATGCTTTCTTTAAGAATCAAGGATCAGCTTTATTAGCCATATACAGTTACACGTATTAGGAACTTGCTGTGGTGTGTTGGCCAGAGTGCGACAATAAACAATATTCAACAATGATAAATTGAGAATTATATAACAATAATGTTAGGGGTTAAAGTATGGATATGGAATAAAATGTGCATAAATATGCAATATTCACTTACAATTTTAACTGTGCAGTGCAGTGACTGAGATAATAGATAGCCGGGGGTGGGGGGGCGGGGTAACTAGAATGGTTCTTTGTGATTACATCAATGTGTTGGGCCTACGATAATTCCTCTGAGATGCCGCTACCTGGGGACTGGATCTGAACTGTGGTGTGGCACCTTTTAATTGCTTTAATGAACACATCCACTAACCTAATCAGTTTCGTCAAGCAATAGGCAGCACAGCTGATAACTTACCTGAAAGTGGACCTTTGTCAGCTCAGGTAAGCTTCCGTCTACTGCTCCACAGGAAGTCCTGGCAGATTGTTAAAAGGCAATTATAAATAAAGGAAGGCTTAAATGTTTGAACAGATGGTTAGACGCAGGATGCATTTTAATATCAAAATAAACTTTATTCAGAATAAAAAATGTATTTACAAGAGTAAACCGTGCAATTCCTTTTCTTTCTTTACATTCATAGTCAATGCTTTCAGTTCTGTCCTAAAATATTCGTACATATCAAAAGCACTTCTGCCAATCATGTGCCCCCTTAGGGTGGTATATTACTGTGGCAGCTGAGGGCTTCCTCACCCAACCCAGCTCCAGAAGCAGAAGAACCCTTCACCACTGTGCCCGTGCTGTGGCTGTACCAAGCTTCAGTGTGCCCCTTAGCACGTACCCCTGCGGCCTGGAACGTGCCAGTCGTCAGCATTCCTCCATGGACATCTCAAGGTGCAGGCAGACCAGAGGGCATCTTTCGGTGTGTCATCTAAAACTTTGAGAAACTTCTACAGATGTGCAGTAGAGAGTGTCCTGACTGGTTGCATCATGGCCTGGGTTGGAAACACCCCTGCCCTCAAAGAGAAAAGCCTACTGAAATAGTGGATCCAGCTCTCCCCGCCACTGAGCACATCTACATGGAGCGTTGTCACAAGAAAGCAACAGTCATCATTAAGGACCCCCACCACTCAGAGCATACATTCTTCTTGCTGCTGCCATTAGGAAGGAGGTACAGGAGCCTCGAGACCAGATTCAGGAACAGTTGTTACCCCCTCAGCCATCAGGCTTTTCAGCCAGAGTGGATAACTTCACTCAGTTTCACTCGCCCCATCACTGAACTGTTCCCATAAGCTATGGACTCACTTTCAGGAGCTCTTCATCTCATATTCTCGATATGTATTGCTGATTTATTTTATTTCTCCTTTTTTTGGCACAATTTGTTGTCTTTTGCACATTGGCGTTTATCTGCCTTGTATTTACTGTGAACGCCCGCAAGAAAATGAAACTCAGGGCTGTAAATGGTGACATATGTACTTCGATAATAAATTTACTTTGAACTTTGAAAAACTGAATTTATTTTTCAATTTACACTGGCCCTGTATGATAAAAATCAATTTGCTCCAAATGCAGCGCATTTTGACTGAAGTAGTCTTCTCCATTTTCACTTATCATGTCAAAAATGTAGATTTGCCATTAATTAGAAAGAATATAATCACACAATTTGTCTAGAATGCTATCGAAATTTTCATCATGCCATTTGTTGCTTCTGTGAAAGAAAAGGCTCTGACTATCATTCTAATGGATTAATTAAAATAATTTAATTCCACTGTGACAACTTTTGACACTGATTGTAATTCAATGCAAAACCTCAATGGTTTTCAAACTTGCTCAGCTTCTGGCAAAGTGTATATGAATATTCATTATCAGCTTAAAGCAGTGCGGGACACAGAGAGCCAGCGCGTTTGGGGTCATTGCAAGCATAGGGAGGTGATGACGACTCTGAGAAGGGAGCTGTCTCCACGTGCCAGCCAGGAAATGGTCTGGCAACCCCAGAAGCCCTGCCCACTCCAGGAGACCGCAAGCTATCAACCCACCCGCAGCGCCCCAGGATACAATGTGCCAGTGTTGGGCATCTGATGTACATCCTGTGGTTTACAGGGAAAGGTCTATAATTTCAGGGAAGGTGGGACACATCCTAGGACTGTGCTGGTTTCGGTGCAAACAACACATTTCACAGTGCTTCGATCTTTTGATGTACGTGTGACAGATAAAGTTGATTTTTATCTTTATAAGACGCGTGTGTGTGTGTGTGTATGCGTGCACATCTGTGTCTGTGAGTGTGAGTCCACGTGCACAAGTATATTGGTGTAAGTATTATTGCATCTGTACTATGATGCAGTGAAGAGCTTTAGTTTGCATGCCGACGTCTGTGCAGCCAGATAGTGTCATAGATAAATACATCAAAGGCTGCAAAAATGAAAACAGAATACAAAGTGTAGAGTTGCAGTTGCAAGCTCAAGACATTTTCTATCCCACTGTTATCAGACTCTTGAACAGACCTATTTTACAATCAGATGGACTATTGGCTTCACAATCTACCTCATTATTAATTTACTGAGATACAGCGCCAAGAAGGCCCTTCCGGCCCTTTGAGCCGTGGATGAACCAGGAGCTGTCTGCTGAAGGCTAGATCTGTGGCATTCAAGTCCGACAACCCAGGCCTACACCAGAAAACCAGGCATGATTTGCGGAGGGCTATTTCAAGGGTGAAGAGACAATTTTGAACGAAGTTGGTGGTGACATCAGAGGCACGGCAACTCTGGCAGAGTTTGCAGGACATTACCTCCCTCAAAGCGAAACCCAATAGCATGAATGGCAGCGTTGCTTCACTACCAGATGAACTCAATGCCTTCAATGCATGCTTTGAAAGGAAGAACACAACTACAGCTGTGAAGATCCCTGCTGCACCTGATGACCCTGTGATCTCCGTCTCAGAGGCTGATGTTAGGCTGTCTTTAAAGAGAGTGAACCCTCGTGAGGCTGAAGGTCCCAATGGAGTACCTGGTAAGGTTCTGAAAACCTGTGTCAACCAACTAGCAGGAGTATTCAAGGACATTTTCAACCTCTCACTGCTACGGGCAGAAGTTCCCACTTGCTTCAAAAAGGCAACAATTACACAAGTGCCTAAGAAGAATAATGTGGACTGCCCTAATGTCAATGTAGCACTCACATCGACAGTGATGAAATGCTTTGAGAGGTTGGTCATGACTAGACTGAACTCCTGCCTCAGCAAGGACCTGGACCCATTGCAATTTGCTTATCGCCACAATAGGTCAACAGCAGACGCAATCTCAATGGCTCTCCACACGGCTTTAGATCACCTGGACAACACAAACACCTACGTCAGGATGCTGTTCATCGACTATAGCTCAGCATTTAATTCCATCATTCCGATAATCCTGATTGAGAAGTTGCAGAACCTGGGCCTCTGTACTTCCCTCTGAAACTGGATCCTCGACTTCCTAACCAGAAGACCACAATCTGTGTGGATTGGTGCTAACATATCCTCCTCGCTGATGGTTAACACTGGCGCACCTCAGGGGTGTGTGCTTAGCCCACTGCTTTACTCTCTGTATACACGTGACAGTATGGCCAGGCATAGCTCAAATACCATCCATAAATTTGCCGACGATACAACCATTGTTGGTAGAATCTCAGGTGGTGACGAGAGGGCGTATAGGAGTGAGATACGCCAACTAGTGGAATGGTGCCGCAACAACAACCTGGCACTCAACGTCAGTAAGACGAAAGAGCTCATTGTGGACTTCAGGAAGGGTAAGACGAAGGAACACATACCAACCTCATAGAGGGATCAGAAGTGGAGAGAGTGAGCAGTTTCAAATTCCTGGGTGTCAAGATCTCTGAGGATCTAACCTGGTCCCAACATATTGATGCAGTTATAAAGAAGGCATGACAGCGGCTATACTTTATTAGAAGTTTGAAGAGATTTGGCATGTCAACAAATACACGCAGAAACTTATATAGTTGTACTGTGGAGAGCATTCTGACAGGCTGCATCACTGTCTGGTATGGAGGGGCTACTGCATAGAACCAAAAGAAGCTGTAGAAGGTTGTAAATCTAGTCAGCTCCATCTTGGGTACTAGCCGACAAAGTACCCAGGACATCTTCAGCCAGCAGTGTCTCAGAAAGGCAGCGTCCGTTATTAAGGACTTCCAGCACCCAGGACGTGCCCTTTTCTCACTGTTACCATCAGGTAGGAGGTACAGAAGCCTGAAGGCACACACTCAGCAATTCAGGAACAGATTCTTCCCCTCTGCCATCCGATTCCTAAATGGACATTGAATCCTTGGGCACTACCCCACTTTTTAAAAATCTATTCAATATACGCATACTGTAATTGATTTACTTGTTTACTATTATTATTATTTTATTTACTATTTTTTCTCTGCTAGATTATGTATCGCATTGAACTACTGCTGCTAAGTTAACAAATTTCACATCACATGCCTGTGATAATAAACCTGATTCTGATTCTTCTCTCAGAAGACAATATATTTAATGAATGAAAATACAGCTAAAGCAAGCTCAACCTGTGAAAATGTGTTAACTTCTCCAGAGAGCCTGTGGAGAGTGTAGGGTAGTTGCATACAAGCCATGTGTAATCCAGGACACGGCCAGAATCAGAGGGCATGTGCTATAATGAGAGGTTGGACAACCTTGCTTCATTTTCTCTGGAACGGCAGATGCCAAGGGGAGATCTCACAGAGATTTACAAGATTATGAGAGGCTTAGACAGAGTATACGTACAGTATCTTTCTCCCAGGGTTCAAATGTCTAATACCAGAGGGCATACATTTAATGTGAGAGGGAGTAATTTCAAAGGAGGCATGAGGGGCAAGTATTATATACACTGAGATCTGCAAAGCACTGCCTGGGTAGTGGTAGAGGCAGATACATCAGGGACTTATAAGGGAAGTTGGGATAGGCACATAAATGTCAGGAAACATTGTGTAGGATGTGGATGTTGTGTAGGCAGAATGGATTAGATAAATTGGCCATTTGATTATTAATTTAATTGGTTTGGCACAATCTTGTGGGTTGAAGGGCCTTTTCCATGTGTCATACTGTTCTTTGTTCAATGTTCTAATTTGTCCACCTAAGTTTATTCACTGGTCTTTTAGTCTAGCTCTCTAGCCCATTGTACCTGTCATCAGATGTATATGAGGCTGCTTGTAAATTAAAGCAATTGGTAAAGTGTCAAAATACTTGGAACCAAATTAAAATATTTGGTATATATTGGATTTAAAATAAGGAATTGAGGAGGAGTGAGGTGGGAGATCAGATTTAGTGGTTGAATCCAAAAGCCAAACCGGGTGGAGGACCACTGATGTAGAAGCTAATATTCATTTGCTTGTAAAAGATTAGTATTGTTGAAAGTTGTTTTTTTCTTTTTGAACATGGAATTGAACAGCACAGGGACAGGCCCTTTGGACTACGATGTTGTGTCAGACTAATTAAACCAGTAATTAAACACTGAACTAAACTAATCTCTTCTACCTACACGATGTCCATATCCCTCCAGTCTCCGCACATTTATGTGACTATCTATGAGCATCCGTCTGTCATATCTGCCTCCGCCACCAGAGCTGGCGGCATGTCCCAACACCCCCCACACTCTCTGTTTTGGTGATGAAGCATTTGGGTGCAATCAGCGATCTGTGTTACTGAGAGTGATTTTGGTTTCCAAGCCACTCAGACCTACCTACACGTTCATAGGCATGAATCAGTTATGAACCAATACAGTTTTTGATTTGCTGCGGTGCAGATGATGCAGTGGTGTGTGTGTGGCACGTGGCCAAGTGGTTAAGGTGTCGGTCTAGTGATCTGGAGCTCACTAGTTCGAGCCTTAGCTGAGGCTGTGTGTGTGTCCTGAGCAAGGCACTTAACCACACATTGCTCTGCGACAACACCGGTGCCAAGCTGTATGGGTCCTAATGCCCTTCCCTTGGACAACATCGGTGGCGTGGAGAGGGGAGACTTGCAGCTCGGACAACTGCAGGTCTTCCGTACAACCTTGCCCAGGCCTCTGTCATCATTGAAAATCGATGGACAGCCGAAGAAGGAGAAGATGCAGTGATGCAGCAGAATATACGGCAGTGGAGCAGGTGGTACAGTGGTGGGGTGGGTGATAGATTGGTGGAGCCTTCAACTGAGCACATTGACTGTCACAGGAAAGCAGCGTCCATCGACCAAAGACCCTCACCGTCCAGGCCATCAGGAAGGAGGCACAGGAACCTTAGGTTTGACACCATCATGCTCAGGAAAAGTTATTACCCCTCAACCATCAGGATCCTGAACCAGAATGGAGACCCAGTCTTGAGTTTGCACGTTACCTCCGGGGTTTATTCCCACATCCCAAAGACACGTGGGTTGGTAGATTAATTAGCCACTGCAAAATGCCCTCTGAGGGTGGGTGGGTGGGGAGGATTTGATGGGGACGTTGCAAGAAAACGAGCATCGCGGCAGTGTAGCGGTTACTGTAGGGCCATTTCGGCACCAACAAACCAGGTTCACTTGCTGCTGCTGTCTGTATGGAGTTTGTATGTTCTCTCCATGACATTGTGGATTTCCTCTAGACCAGGGGTGTCAAACTCATTTTAGGTCACGGGCCGGATTGAGCAAAATGCAGCTTCATGCGGGCCGGATCAGTCGGACGCGTGTGAACGCAGCTTTCATTGCCTCCGTTTTCTCAGCCTGCTCTCATGTGTCTCAGTCTCTGCTATAACTACAAAGTGTTTCACTTTACAAATTCCGTTTCTTATGAAGAAGACTGCCGAGCAAGACTGCCGAATAAACACTAAAACCCCTGAAAACCTGGTACCTGAATAAACTCAGCATTAGCCATATCATACGCCATAGGCGCTTCGATTACTGGGGCCAGCTTTAATAGTAATTAGATATTATCTCGCGGGCCAAAGATAATTCCACCGCAGGCCGGATTTGGCCCGCGGGCCTTGGGTTTGACATATATGCTCTAGACACTCCAGTTTCCTCACACATTCCAAAGATGTATGGGTTAGGGTTATTCAGTTGCGGGCATACTACGTTGCCGCTGGAAAAATGGCAAAACTTGCGGGCTGCCTTCAGCACATCCTTAGACTGTATTCATCACTGACAAAAATGATGCATTTCACTGCATGTGTGCTTTAACGTACATGTGGTAAATAAAGCTAATTTTTGTCTTTAATCTTTGTAAAAACGGAATTAGTGTAGGATAGGAGTGAATGGGTCTTGATTAGCACAGACTCAATGGGCCGAAGGGCCTGCTCATATTTCTATATACATCCTTAATTTTGCATTAAAACAAATAGTTAAGAAAGGCAACTTTGTTAAGTTTGTTTACTATAGCAGAATATAGTTTCACAACAAAATTAATAATTTTAATCTGAATGTCAAATTCAGATGAACTAGGAAATGGCATTAAATCTTTACTGAATGAGGCAATAATTACACTGGTCCACAAACAGCAACAATGCATTAGGTTGGATATTTTTGTCTTGTTGTGCACAAATTGGCTATGACAGACACTAGGTATTACTGTCTGTGTGACTTCAGGATTCCTAAGAATGTGAAAGGAGCTACATAAACGCAAGTCTTCTTTGAGTCTTCCTGCTGTTTTTTGTGTGATGCGATATTGATGTGTGGAGAAGCCCTCTATAAATGGATCTGAGTAGGTTAATCAAATATGGATTTAATATTCTAAAGATTCCCTGCAGATGTTGCTAAAATTTTCTACAGATTTCTGTCATCTGCTGCTTCTGAATGATAAATTAGCTTGTAGATAACTTGAATGGCTCTGGAGATGAAAAATTATCTTAAAGCAAAATTTAATCTGCTCGATGTTGACTTTCAGCTGTGTATTGTGCTGATCTGAATACACTCCACTCAAGCCAATTTGCAATTTAAAACAAGTAAAACCCCGAGCCTATTACACATGCCATATTCTGCAGTGGTGGAATACAATTCTGATCTCCATAAGCAGGACTGACTAGATGATTTGTAAAGTAATGGTGTTGTGATTTCTCTCACTGAGAAGTGCTGGGATTTTTTCCATTTGTTCAATTTTAAAAGCAAAGTTGGTGTAGCAATTAGAGCAGAACCTCACCCAGTTATCAAATCGCTCAGCGCGTAGCACACCGACATAAATTATGGCAGGAAGGAATAGAGAGACAACATAAACATCAACTAGCAAAAGCAATTTCCAAAAACATCTTTAGTCAGTTAACAAAGTCAAGAACCAACTTCCAGGATGAACAGCTGACTGAGAAGAAATGATAGTTATGGAGACATCGGGTTGTTTTAACTGGATTAGGAGTGCAGCAGAATCAGATTTAATATCACCGGCACATGTCGTGAAATTTGTTAACTTAGCGGCAGCAGTTCAGTGCAATACATGATAATATAGAAAAAAAATAAATAAATAAGTAAATCAATTATGGTAAGTATATTATATTTAGTGTAAGTATATTAAATAGTTAAATTAAAAATAGTGCAAAAACAGAAATAATAAAGTGAGGTAGTGCTCATGGGTTCAATATCCATTTAGGAATCAGATGGCAGAGGGGAAGCTTTTCCTGAATCGCTGATTGTGGGCCTTCAGGCTTCTGTACCTCCTTCCCGACGGTAACAATGAGAAGAGGGAATGTCCTGGGTGACTGGGGTCCTTACTAATGGACGTTGCCTTTCTGAGGTAGTGTTCCTTGAGGATGTCTTGGATTCTGTGGAGGATGGTACCCAAGATGGAGCTGACTAATTTTACAATTTTCTGTAGCTTCTTTCAGTCCTGTGCAGTAGTTCCTCCATACCAGGCAGTGATGCAGCCATGGTGCATCTGTAGAAGTTTTCAAGTGTTTTAGGTTACAAACCAAATCTCCTCAAACCTCTAATGAAATATAGCCACAGTCTTGCCTTCTTTACGGCTACATCAATATGTAGGGACCAGGTTATATCCTCAGAGATCTTGACACCCAGGAACTTGAAATTACTCAGTCTCCCCTCTATGATCCCTCTATGAGGATTGGTTCGTGTTTCCTCATCCTACCGTTTCTGAAGTTCACAATCAGCTCTTTGGTCTTACTGACTGTGGTGAACTACATATACCTGTCTGAACACGCCCCTGCTGACTGCTCCTGTGGCTCCTCCCACAGACCCCTGTATAAAGGCGATTGAGGTCTGAGCCCGGCCTCTCAGTCTCCAGGATGTAGTATGGTGGTCAACCACTGCTTGTTCTTTCTTCCAGTCAATAAAAGCCGATATCTTGCCTTTACGTCTCAGAGAGAGTTATTGATGGTGCATCACTGACGCTGAGTGCAAGGTTGTCGCTGTGACCCCACTCAACCAGCTTGTATATCTCACTCCTGTACGCCTCCTCATCTCCATCTGAGATTCTGCCAACAATGGTTGCATCATCAGAAAATTTATAGATACCCTATAAGTGATCAGAAAAGGCTGCAGAGGGTTGCAAACTCAGCTCCATCATGGGGACTGGCCTCCCCTGCATCGAGGACATCTTCAAAAGACGATGCCTCAGAAAGGCAGCATTCACCATTAAAGACCCCCATTACCTAGGACATGCTCTCTTCTTATTATTACTTCCAGAAAGGAGGTACAGGAGTCTGAAGACACACACTCAACATTTTAGACTCTGCTTCTTCCCCTCCGCCATCTGTTCGCTAAACGGACAATGACCCAACCCATGAACCGCACCTCACATTTTTTGCACAACTGATTTAATTTAATGTATATATTTCTTATTGTAAATTTCTGTGTATTACATTGGAATGCAGCAGCAAAACAACACACTTCATGACATATATCAGTGGTACTAAAGCTGATTCTGATTGAAATTCTGAGTCTTATTCTGAATGTGATCTCAAATCCCACCACAAAGAGTTTAAAATTAGTTCATTCAATATATCTGGAATTATATATAAAAAAAAACACCCAGTATGGAGTCTATGAAACTGCTGATTTGTTACAGAAATCCATCCAGTTACTGATATCCTATTGTGATATTTTGTAGAGGGGATCTGCCAGTGTTTGAGGAGGGAATGTTTATACCTGGAGAGTTGGAAGAGTGAGTAAGGGAGGGGCAGATGGAATACTGCACTGGGAAGTGTGGGGTAAATGCAACTAAGTAGGATGAAAATAGGGCTGACTATTTCAAAATGTGGAGAAAAATTCAGTGATCAGTGGTGCAAAGGGACTTGGGACTGCATTTTCAGGGTTCCCTCAAGATTAACTTGCAGGTCAACTCAGTTGCTAAGAGGACTAACACGATAGTGGCATTCACTTCAAGCAGACTAGAATATAAAAGCAAGGATGTACCACTAAGGCTTTATAATGTGATGATCAGACTACATCTAGAATATTGAGAACAATTTTGGGCCCCATATCTGAGGAAAGATGTATTGGCCCTACAGAGGGTCAAGCGAAGGTTCCCAAGAATGATCCCAGGAATAAAGACTTAACGTACAAGGAGTATTTTTATTTTTTATGTTTTTGAGCCTATACTGAATAGAGTTCAAAACAATGAAGCGGAATCTCTTTGGAATCTACAGGATACTGAAAGGACTGGATAAAGTGGATGTGGAGAGTATGTTTCCATTAGTAGGAGAATCTTGGAGTTGCAGAATAAAGCTGAGATGAAGAGGAATTTTGTTAGCAAGTGCTTGGTGAATATGTAGAATTCATTGACACAGATTACTGTGGAGGCAAAGCCAATTTGTATATTTCAGGTAGAGATTGATGGGATTTTGACTAAACAAAGAACATAAAATAGTACAGTACAGGCAGTTTGGCTCACGATGTTGTGCCAACATTTTAACTTTTCAATCTCACCCTTCCCTCACACATAGCTTTCCATTTTTCTTCCACTCGTGTGCCTATGTAAGAGTCTTTTAAATGTCCCTAGTGTATCTGCCTCTATCGTCGTCACACCCGACAGTGTGATCCATGAACACTTAACCCCTCCCCTCATTATAGAAGCTTTAAAAAGAGTGAAAAACAGATTTACCAGGACGCTGCCTGGATTAGAGAGCATATCTTTTGAAGATACATTGAGAGAGCGAGGGCTTTTCTTTAGAGTGAATGAGGATGAGAGAAAAGTTAATAGAGGTGCACAAGATGACAAGGAACCTAAATCAAGTGGACAGCCAAAGAGTTTTTCCCAAGATAGAAGTGGCTATTACAAGTGGCACAATTTTAAGGTGATTAGAAGAAAGTTAAGGGGGATTTCAGAGGCAAGATTTTTTTTAAAAAATGGACTGGTGGGTACATGGAACACCCTGCCAGGGATGTTTTGAGAGAGAGAAAGAGATACATTAGGGACATTTAAGAAAATCTCGGATAGGCACACATAGATGGAGGGCTATGTGGGAGGGAAAAGTTAGATTGTTTTTAGAGTAGGTTAAAATGTCGGCACAGCATCGTGGGCTGAAGGGCCTGTACTGTTCAATGTCCTACGTAATTGACTCTTCATTGTCCTCTGGCATGACCTGACAAACCATTCAGTTGCCCATTAATTGTCATGAAACTGTCACCGTCGTCTCAAGAGAAATAAAGGATGGGCATTAAATTCTGGTCTTGTTCAGACTCCAACAACATGACAAAAATGCAGCCAAGATAAAATGAACTATAATCTAGATAACAGATTTATTAAATTACATTAAATTGTGCTAAAACATAAATATAATAGCAGTAATACCCAGGTCCAAATTGTAAATGCAGGATGCAAAATTAGAATAGGAATTCATGGCAATAAATGTTAGATACATTCAATTAAGTTAAAGTAAAACCTCAGTGCATTATTTATAATACAAATAGGGCATAATACATTATAATAAATATTAGATTAAAACATAATACAGGCACAGCACAGTAAATTGGACTGCAGATGTTGTAAATTAAACCACACTGCAAATGCAGAAAAGGAAAAGTGCCTCAGATTATAATTCAAATATAAATTAAAATGTACATACAGTAATATAAATTGCATTACACATATCCAATTAATACACGGCATAGTAAATTATAAATAAATTATCATGTGGACAAATAAGCAGTGATACAGCCATAGCAAGCATGAAGCACTAAGAATTAAATAGTCGTTTATAAATGGTTTGCAGTGGACTTGATCTTCCTGGAACTAGCCGTCTGCTCTGACCTGCTGTTCACGTGCTTCTTTCAGTTTGTTGCTGTTAAGAGCCTATTGAATGATCCTCTTGTACAATAAAAAGGACTTTTGACTTCACAGTTTCCTCATTAAACATAGAAACATAGAAAATAGGTGCAGGAGTAGGCCATTCAGCCCTTCAAGCCTGCACCACCATTCAGTATGATCATGGCTGATCATCCAACTCAGAACCCTGTAGCTGCTTTCTCTCCATACCCCTGATCCCTTTAGCCACAAGGGCCATATCTAACTTCCTCTTAAATATAGCCAATGAACCGGCCTCAACTGTTTCCTGTGGCAGAGAATTCCACAGATTCACCACACTCTGTGTGAAGAAGTTTTTCCTCATCTCGGTCCTAAAAGGCTTCCCCTTTATCCTTAAACTGTGACCCCTCGTTCTGGATTTCCCCAACATCGGAAACAATCTTCCTGCATCTAGCCTGTCCAATCCCTTTAGAATTTTATACATTTCAATAAGATCCCCCCTCAATCTTCTAAATTCCAGTGAGTACAAGCCTAGACGATCCAGTCTTTCTTCATATGAAAGTCCTGCCATCCCAGGAATCAATCTGGTGAACCTTCTCTGTACTCCCTGTATGGCAAGAATGTCTTTCCTCAGATTAGGGGACCAAAACTGCACACAATACTCTAGGTGTGGTCTCACCAAGGCCTTGTACAACTGCAGTAGAACCTCCCTGCTCCTGTACTCAAAGCCTTTTGCTATGAATGCCAACATACCATTTGCCTTTTTCACCGTCTGCTGTACCTGCATGCCCACCTTCAATGACTGGTGTACAATGACACCCAGGTCTCGTTGCACCTCCCCTTTTCCTAATCAGCCACTGTTCAGATAATAATCTGTTTTCCTGTTCTTGCAACCAAAGTGGATAACCTCACATATATCCACATTAAATTGCATCTGCCATGAATTTGCCCACTCACCCAACCTATCCAAGTCACCCTGCATCCTCTTAGCATCCTCCTCACAGTTAACACTGCCGCCCAGCTTTGCGTCATCCGCAAACTTGGAGATGCTGCATTTAATTCCCTCGTCTAAATCATTAATATATATTGTAAACAACTGGGGTCCCAGCACTGAGCCTTGCGGTACCCCACTAGTCACTGCCTGCCATTCTGAAAAGGTCCCGTTTACTCCCACTCTTTGCCTCCTGTCTGCCAACCAATTCTCCATCCACATCAATAGCATACCCCCAATACCGTGTGCTTTAAGTTTGCACACTAATCTCCTGTGTGGGACCTTGTCAAAAGCCTTTTGAAAATCTAAATATACCACATCCACTGGCTCTCCCCTATCCACTCTACTAGTTACATCTTCAAAAAATTCTATAAGATTCGTCAGACATGATTTTCCTTTCACAAATCCATGCTGACTTTGACCGATGATTTCACCTCTCTCCAAATGTGCTGTTATCACATCTTTGATAACTGACTCTAGCATTTTCCCCACCACCAATGTCAGACTAACCGGTCTATAATTCCCTGGTTTCTCTCTCCCTCCTTTTTTAAAAAGTGGGGTTACATTAGCCACCCTCCAATCCTCAGGAACTAATCCAGAATCTAAGGAGTTTTGAAAAATTATCACGAATGCATCCACTATTTCTTGGGCTACTTCCTTAAGCACTCTGGGATGCAGACCATCTGGCCCTGGGGATTTATCTGCCTTTAATCCCTTCAATTTACCTAACACCACTTCCCTACTAACATGTATTTCCCTCAGTTCCTCCATCTCACTTACTATTTCCGGAAGATTATTTATGTCCTGCATAGTGAAGACAGAACCAAAGTAGTTATTCAATTGGTCTGCCATGTCTTTGTTCCCTATGATCAATTCACCTGTTTCTGATTGTAAAGGACCTACATTTGTCTTGACCAATCTTTTTCTTTTCACATATCTATAAAAGCTTTTACAGTCAGTTTTTATGTTTCCTGCCAGCTTTCTCTCATAATCTTTTTTCCCTTTCCTAATTAAGCCCTTTGTCCTCCTCTGCTGGTCTCTGAATTTCTCCCAGTCCTCAGGTGTGCCGCTTTTTTTGCTAATTTATATGTTTCTTCTTTGGACTTGATACTATTCCTAATTTCGCTTGTCAGCCACGGGTGCACTACCTTCCCTGGTTTATTCTTTTGCCAAACTGGGATGAACAATTGTTGTAGTTCATCCATGCGATCTTTAAATGCTTGCCATTGCATATCCACCGTCAACCCTTTAAGTATCATTTGCCAGTCTATCTTAGCTAATTCATGTCTCATACCTTCAAAGTTACCCTTCTTTAAGTTCAGAACCTTTGGTTCTGAATTAACTATGTCACTCTCCATCTTAATGAAGAATTCCACCATATTATGGTCACTCTTACCCAAGGGGCCTCGCACGACAAGATTGCTAACTAACCCTTCCTCATTGCTCAATACCCAATCTAGAATGGCCTGCTCTCTAGTTGGTTCCTCGACATGTTGGTTCAGAAAACCATCCCGCATACATTCCAAGAAATCCTCTTCCTCAGCACCCTTACCAATTTGGTTCACCCAATCTATATATAGATTGAAGTCACCCATTATAACTACTGTTCCTCTATTGCACGCATTTCTAATTTCCTGTTTATTGCCATCCCCAACCTCACTACTACTGTTAGGTGGCCTGTACACAACTCCCACCAGCGTTTTCTGCCCCTTAGTGTTATGCAGCTCTACCCATACTGATTCCACATCCTCCAGGCTAATGTCCTTCCTTTCTAATGCGTTAATCTCCTCTCTAACCAGCAATGCTACCCCACCTCCTTTTCTTTCCTGTCTATCCCTCCTGAATATTGAATATCCCTGGATGTTGAGCTCCCATCCTTGGTCACCCTGGAGCCATGTCTCTGTGATCCCAACTATATCATATTCATTAATAACTATCTACACATTCAATTCATCCACCTTGTTATGAATGCTCCTCGCATTGGCACACAAAGCCTTCAGGCATGTTTTTACAACACTCTTAGCCCTTATACAATTATGTTGAAAAGTGGTCTTTTTTGCTTTTTGCCCTGGATTTGCCTGCCTGCCACTTTTACTTTTCACCTTACTACTTTTTGCTTCTACCCTCATTTTACACCCCTCTGTCTCTCTGCACTTGTTCCCATCCCCCTGCCACATTAGTTTAAATCCTCCTGAACAGCAGTAGCAAACGCTCCCCCTAGGACATTGGTTCCAGTCCAGCCCAGGTGCAGACCGTCCTGTTTATATCGGTCCCACCTCCCCCAGAACTTGTTCCAATGCCCCAGAAATTTGAATCCCTCCCCCTTGCACCATTTTTCAAGCCACATATACATCTAAAATATCCTCCTATTTCTACTCTGACTAGCACGTGTCACTGGTAGTAATCCAGAGATTATTACCTTTGTGGTCCTACTTTTTAGTTTATCTCCTAACTCCCTAAATTCACCTTGTAGGACCTCATCCCGTTTTTTACCTATAACATTGGTACCTATGTGCACCACGACCACTGGCTGTTCACCCTCCCAATCCAGAATGTCCTGCAGCCGCTCAGAGACATCCTTGACCCTTGCACCAGGGAGGCAACATACCATCCTGGATTCCCGTTTGTGGCTGCAGAAACGCCTATCTATTCCTCTTACAATCGAATCCCCTATCACTATAGCTCTCCCACTCCTTTTCCTTCCCTCCTGTGCCGCAGAGCCACCCATGGTGCAATGAACTCGGCTGTTGCTGCCTTCCCCTGATGAGACATCTCCCCCAACAGTATCCAAAACAGTATATCTGTTTAGGAGGGAGATGACCTCAGGGGACTCCTGCAATACCGCTATGCTGTCTAGTGGCCACCCCTTCCCTTTCTGCCTGTGTAGCCTTGGACTTTAAGGGCTTGGACTTTATGTTCTGCCTGCACCGCACTTTCTCAGTTAAATGTAAAACAGGATTCTGCACTCTGTTATTTCTTGTCTCTTGTGCTACCTCGGTGAACTGTTCTGATGAAGTGATATACATGGATGGCTTATATAAAATATAGAACAGCAGAGTCATAGGGCACTGCAGCACAGAAACAGGCCCTTCAGCCCATCTAGTCTGTGCCAAACTGTTGTTCTACCTTGTCCCATCGACCTGCATTTGGACTATAGGTATCAATACCCCTCCAATTCATGTACTTACCCAAGCTTCTATTGAATGCTGCAATCAAACCCTCACCCACCACTTCCACTGGCAGCTAGTTTCACACTCACGCCAGCCTCTGAGTGAAGAAGTTCCCTCTCGGTTTCCTTTAGATATTTCACAGAAATATACGTGCAGAGACACACATACTCATGCATACACATATATGCATATGCTCATATTTTCATACAGACACACTGCTCACATTCATATCTACAGTTAGGCAGACACATACCCCACACACATGCGAACACTCGCTCACATACTGTACACTCAATTGTGCTAAAACATCAATATAATAGCAGGAATACCCAGGTCAGAATTGTAAAAGCGAGAAGCAAAATTAGAATACTGTACTTGTACACAAGCATATCTATGCACTATCATACTCACAGACACATAGAACCAGAATCAGGTTTATTATCACTGACATGTGTCAGGAGATTCGTTTTGCAGCAGCAATAGAGCACAAGCTATAAAAATCGCTACGTTATAATAAGAAATATAAAAAATAAGGAGTTCAAAAAGAGAGCAGATACAGATTCTCACACACATCCCTTCTGACACAGACAAATATAGTCAACTAAGGCATCAAAGCTCACGATTCTTCATGGCAGTTTAAACAGTACCCCAAAAGAAGTGAATCGTTATCGGGCAGTAGTCTCACAATCAGCTTCCACCCAGAGACCAGGCCACTTGCGGTGTGTTTGGATCTGTAGCTCAAAGCACTCAGTGTAAATGAAGCCATTTGTTCTAGTGATTGCCCACAGCACCTTCAGCCGACTGGGCTTTGGGATTAGATGACACATGTACTCCTACATACTTCAGACATGGATCATGTTAGCTTATGCTTGTTAACAGAGCATGGGCAGATTGAACGCTTGAAACACACAGCATCAATTTTTCATCTCCAGTAACACTTCTCTTTTTTATCTTTTGAAGATTAAATATTCAAGAAACAATCCATTCTCCAAAATCAAATAGTAATGAGTTGCATTGTGGTTGCTAGGTAACCATCCTTTTGCTTTTTCAAGTCTTCCCTGTTTCTCCATCAATTCCATGTCTCATTTTTTTTATTACTCTGGACAAATATTCTCTTTACTGTTGTAATAATTTTATTGCTGGGTTGATTTCTCTCTGCTAAAAGTACTTACTGTTGCTTTTTTTTTCAACAATTCCTCTCCTAGCTGAGGCCATACCAATGAGATATTTAGAAACACAGAAGCGTGGAAACGTAGAACATCACAACACAGGCCCTTCGGCCCACAATGTTGTGCTGATTTTTTAGACCTTAGAACATGGAACATTACAGTACAGTAAAGGCCTTTTGGCCCATAATGTTGTGCTAACCTTTTAACACAGTCCAAGATCAATCTAACCCTCCCCTCTTACATGACTCTCCATTTTTCTATCATCCATGTGCCTATCTAAGAGTTTCTTAAATACCACTAAAGTAAGACCATAGGACCATAAGATATAGGAGCAGAAGTAGGCCATTCGGCCCATTGGATCTGCTCTGCCATTCAGTCAAGGGCTGATCCAATTCTTCCAGTCATCCCACTCCCCTGCCTTCTCCCCATACCCTTGGATGCCCTGGCTAATCACAAACCTATCTATCTCTGCCTTAAATGCATCCAATGACTTGGCCTCCACAGCGGCTCCTGGCAACAAATTCCACAGATTTACCACCCTCTGACTAAAGTAATTTCTCCACATCTTGGTTCTAAATGGACATCCTTCAATCCTGAAGTCATGCCTTCTTGTCCTAGACTCCCCTACCATGGGAAATAACTTTGCCATATCTAATCTGTTCAGGCCTTTTAACATTAGGAATGTTTCTATGAGATCCCTCCTCATTCTCCTGAACTCCAAGGAATACAGCGCAAGAGCTGCCAGCCGTTCCTCATATGGTAACCCTTTCATTCCTGGGAATCATTCTCGTCAATCTTCTCTTATCCCTCTCCAATGTCAGCTATACTTTAATGTTTCATGTTCTAAGGTCTAAAAAGTCAGCACAACATTGTGGGCTGAAGGGCTTGTGCTGTGATGTTCTGTGTTTCCATGTTTTATGTTTCTAAACATCTCATTCTCAAGATCTGCCTCTACCACACTCATCTCTCTCTCTGTAAAAAAAAAATTACCTTTGACATTCTGTCTATACTTCCCTCCAATCACCTTAAAATTATGTCCCCTTCTATTAGCTGTTTCCACCCTGGGGAAAAAGTCTCTAGCTGCTCACTCAATCTGTGCCCCTTATCATCTTGTACACCTCCATTTACAAGTCACCTCTCCTCCTCCTTCGCTCCACAGAAAAAAGCCCTAGATCACTCACCCTCTCTTCAGCTTGGCTGAATTCTTAGCGTTGGGCCAAATGTGTTACCTGGCCCCACTCCTGTCATCCATAACTCGAGGCCGTCATCCTTGACCTTACTGACATCGAATGCAGGTTTGCTGCTGTGATAACACTCAACCAGCCAATCAAAGGTAACACGAGTGAATCTGCAGATGCTGGAAATAAATAAAAAACACAAAATGCTGGCAGAACTCAGCAGGCCAGACAGCATCTATAGGAGGAGGTAATAACGACGTTTCGGGCCGAAACCCTTCATCAGGAGTGAAGTAACATGGGATGGTCGAGGAGGGATAAGAAGTGGGGGGAGGGATAAAGTAGAGAGCTGGGAAGTGATAGGCTGGAGGGAAATGGGCTAGGGGGAAGGTGGAGAATTATGGGAAATAAAAGAGAAAGAAAGGTAGGGCTGGGGGAGAGATTATAGTGAGGGGGTAAAAGAGAGAGAAAGAGAACCAGACTAAAACTCACTGACCTCCGTTGATAACCCTGCTCCCCACCCTTACCCCCATCTCTATCTATTATTTTAGTCTGGTTCTCTTTCTCTCTCTTTTCCCCCCTCACTATAATCTCTCCCCCCAGCCCTACCTTTCTTTCTCTTTTATTTCCCATATTTCTCCACCTTCCCCCTAGCCCATTTCCCTCCAGCCTATCACTTCCCAGCTCTCTACTTTATCCCTCCCCCCACTTCTTATCCCCCCTCAACCATCCCATGTTACTTCACTCCTGATGAAGGGTTTCGGCCCGAAACGTCGTCACTACCTCCTCCCATAGATGCTGTCTGGCCTGCTGATTTCCGCCAGCATTTTGTGTTTTTTTACCAGCCAATCAATCTCACTCACGTGTGCCTGTGTATAACCACCTGAGATTCTGCCAACAGGCAGGTGAGCAGTGCCTGGCCGCACAGTCACGAGTGTAGAGATTTTAGAACATCCTAGTGTCAGGAGAGGCTATATACTGTATGAATTGAAGTTTTAGTTTTATCTTCTCTCCCCTTTAGATTTTCTTCTCAGCTGACAGACTTGAATATTTTGAAGTTATTGGTGCTTGTGATATGGATGGCATCATCTACAACAGTCACCAGGAGTCCAGGGATATACAACAGAGGTGACTGGCAAAAGAAGCAATAGTGAAGTGAGGAAAATATTTTTTACACCGTGAATGGTTGGGTGCAAAATACCCTCTCAGGAGAAATAATGGAGGCAGATTCAATTTTAACCTTCAGTAGGGACTTGGGTCAGTATCTGAAAGAGAATAAATCAAGAGAGTCAAAATCAAAGTGGAGTTTATTGTCATATGGTCATATACATATAGACACTAGTGCAATGAAAAACTTGCCTGCAACATCACAGGCACATGACATCAGATGCCCAATATTCACAAGAAAATAACATAAATTATACAAATATTTTTATAAGGAAGAACACAAATAGGCCAAAAAGTCCATTGCAGGCTTATAGGGACATTGTGGACATGCCATGTTGGTGCCGCAATGTATGGTGACACTTGTGGGCTGCCCTCAGTATGTCCTTAGGTGTGCTGGTTCTTAATGCAAACGACACATTTCATTGTACACTTAGGTAAACTGTACATATCATAAATAATTCTGAATCGGAATGGAGTTGCTGCATTTCTTTTGCAGGTTGACACTCTAACGGCTCCCTTCTATGTTCTGTCACCTTACTGGCTGCTGCGGTGGGATTGAACTCCCATCCATGGATGAGTAGACAATGCAAATTCAGCAACTTCATGACAATGCCTGAGAGGGTGGAATATTAACACGAGGAACGCTCCACGTCACATTTAGCCCCTGATATGGTTAAAGTACTTAGCCCTTCAGGATGTTGTTATCAAAACTTAACCAGGGCAGACCAAGGCTTCTCTGTTACTCTTAAACACAAGTGACTCTTCAGATGCTAGAAATCCAGAGCAATACACACAAAATGCTGGAGGAACTCAGCCGATCAGACTGAGTTCCTTCACCCTCTTCCCCCTTCCTTTCCAGTCCGGAAGGGGCGACTGTTTATTCCCTCCATAGAACCTGCTTGACCTGCTGAGTTCTGCTAGGTTTTGTGTGTGTTTCTCTGTCCTTCCAGTGAACATGATTCAATGACTTTACAACTTTGCACAGTGGCTGGCTCTGAAAGCAATGATAATATAGGTGGTTCCGATTTCTCTCTGCAAATATTGAAAGAGTAGAGACCATCTGATTGTCAGTAATAAATCCAAATTATGATCTGTGTGGGAGATTTATAAGATTTACTGAAACATATGCAAAATAAATAGTTATCTCACATCTTACATCATTGTGTATGATATGCGAAACCAAAAATGTGATTATAATTTGAAGCATTAACTATGCTGTGCACATTGAATTATTTACTGAACTTTCACCGTTACCACTAGAAAATCCAGAGCTCAGTTAACCTGTCGACCCAAAGTCTGCGGTCGAGATGAAAGGCCCCAATCAGAAACATCAACTATCTATCTCCCCCCCCCCCCCATAGATTTTGTCCGACCCGCAGAGTTCCTCTAGCACCTTGTACTATATGAAAATTCTCAATGCTATTTTCTTTGCTGGGATTAAAAATTCATGAAATTAGCTAATTTATCACACACATGTTAATTGCAACAGCCCACTGTCATTAACAGGAATCTCACAACGTCAGTCCTGTGTTAGTAAACTTGAGCAACGCACACAAAACGCTGGAGGAATTCAGCAGGCTAGGCAGAACCTATGGAAAAATGTACAGTCGACGCTTCGGGCCAACACCCCTTGGAGTTCCTTTAGCATTTTGTGTGTGTTGCTCGGAGTTCTAGCATCTTTACATTTTCTCTTGTTAGTAAACTTGGCTTGAGTTTAATAGAGATTCCCACAACTTCAGGGACATCTCAGGCAGCATCTGGAGGGAAGGAACTGTCCACATTTCACAACCCAGGCCATGCCCTCTTCTTGCTACTACTGTCAGAAGGTGCAGGAGCCTTGGGTTCCATGCCACCAGGTTCAGGAACAGTTATTACACTATAACCATCAGGCTTATGAACCAGTGTGGATAACTTCACTCATCACAACTCTGAACTGATTTTACGACCTACAGACTCACTTTCAAGACAATAAGACCATAACACCATAAGACATGGGAACAGCATTAGCCCAATCAGCCTAGTGAGTCTGCTCTACTCATCCACTCTACCAAGCCTTTCAATACTTGATAGGTTTAAATGAGATCCCACCTAATTCTTCCCAGTGAGTACAGGTCTAGAGCCATCAAATGTTCCTCATATGTTAATCCTTTTATTCCTGGGATCATTCTCGTGGACAACCGATGGATCCTCCCCAATGCTAACACAACCTTTCTAAGATGAAGGATCCAAAACTGCTCACAATACTTCAAATGCAGTCTGACCATTGCTTTAAAAAGTCTCCGATTTACGTCCTTGCTTTTATAGTCTAGTCCTCTCAAAATGAATGCTAACATTGTATTTGACTTCCTTACCCAAGGATTGTTTACAATTCATTTTTCAGTAGTTGCGCAGTTGGCCTTTTGTGCATTTGTAGTCTATTAGTGTTTGTCTGTTTATGCATAGTTTTGCATAAAATTCTATTGCACATCTTTTTTCCTGCAAATTCTTGCAAGAAAATGATTCTCAAAGTAGCATCTGGATAATAACCTTGAAGTGCATTGAGACAGTACATGGAAAAACAATAGCAGAATGTAGAATAGATCGTTACAGTTACAGAGGAAGTGCAGTGCAGTGCAGGCAGCAGTAAGGTGCAAGGAGATTGAGAGAGGTCAAGAGTCCATCTTATCATACTATGCAACAATTCAATATTCTTATCACAGCAGGACAGAAGCCATCCTTGAGCTTGGTGGTACGTGCTTCCAGGCTTTTGTAAATTGTGCACAGTAAGAGGGGAAGAAGAGAGAATGTCTGGTGTGGGTGAGGTCCTTGGTTATGCTGGCTGCTTTACTGAGGCAGCAAGATGTATACACACAGAGTCCATGGAGGGAAGGTTGATCTTTGTGATGTGCTGAGCTGTATCCACAACTCTCAGCAGATTGACCAGTTTCTATACCAAGCTGTTATGCATCCAGATATGACCATTTCTATGGTACACTGATATAACTGCAACATAACTTGTTTGCTCAATGCCCTGACTGGTGAAGGCCAGCATGCCAAGTGCCTTCTTCACCACCCTATATACCTATTTTACCACTGTCAGTGAACTCTTTGGTCAACTTGTTGCATAACACCATAAACAAATGAGCCAGGGTATTCCTTGGAGCTCTTGTGGGGATTAAAATCAGAATCACTTTACTGCCAGAATTGATTGTGGTTCGGTGCCAAAATTAAAACACAGGACAATACCATAACAGGCAGCACAATAGCAACCAACAATTTACAAGATAATAGTGCCAACAGCCAGGAGCAATCAACAATTAGCAGAATTGGCACATGTGCAAGCCGGAATAATCAAACTGAAATAAATGTGAACATATAACTAGACTCAATAATGATCAGAAGAACGAGAAGGATAGGAAAGACCATTTAACAGATGTTGTTCAGTGATAGTTTGGGTATTACACCTGAGCAAGTTCTGTTGAGGAGTAGGTGTCTACATATATTTTTGACACGTATCAACAGATATCAAAGTGAAAACAAATTTCTACAAAGTGATCTAAATTGATTGCAATTATTAAACATAAAATAATTGATTGCATACTTATTCACCCTCCTTTAGGTCAGTATTTAGTAGATGCGCCTTTGGCAGCAATTACAGCCTTGAGTCTCTGTGGATAGGTCTCTTTCAGCTTTGCACATCTAGACAGTGAAATTTTCCCCCATTCTTCTTTACAAAACTGCTCAAGCTCTGTCATATTGCATGGGGATTGTAAGTGAACAGCCCTTTTCAAGTGCAGCTATAAATTCTCAATTAGCTTGAGGTCTGGACTCCGACTTGGCCACTCCAGGACATTAAGCTTGTTGTTTTTAAGCTATTCCATTCTTGTGTAGGTTTGGCTTTATGCTTGGGGTCATTGTCTTGCTGGAATACAATCCTTCTCCCAAGTCACAATTTCCTTGCAGAGTACATTAAGTTTTCCTCCAGGATTTCCCTGTATTTTGCTGCATTCATTTTATCCTCTACCTTCACAAGCCTTCCAGGGCCTGCTGCAGTGAAGCATCCCCACAGCATGATGCAGCCATCACCACACTTCACGGTAGGGATGATGTGTTTTTGATGATGTGTGGTGTTTGGCATATGCCAAATAGCTTTTAGTTTGATAGTCAAAAAGCTCAATTTTGGTTTTGTCAGACCATAGAACCTTCCAGTTGACCTCAGAGACTCCCACATGCCTTTTAGAAAACTCGAGCCAAGATTTCATGTGAGTTTTTTTCAACTGTGGCTTTCTCTGTCACTCTCCCATAAAGCTGCGACTGGTGAAGCACGCAGGCAACAGTGTTTGTAGGCGCAATCTCTCTCATCTCAGCCACTGAACTTTGTAACTCCTCCATTATTGTCACAGGTCTCTTGGTGGGCTCTCTCACTAGTCCCCTCCTTGCACGGTCACTCAGTTTTTGAGGACGGCCTGCTCTAGGCATATTTACAGCTCTACCACTTTCTTTCCATTTCTTGATGATTGGCTTAACTGTACTCCAAGGGATATTCAGAGACTTGGAAATTTTCTTGTATCCATCTCCTGACTTGTGCTCTTCAATAACCTTTATGCGGAGTTGATTGGAGTGTTCTTTTATCCTCATGGTGTAGTTTTTGCCAAGATACTGACCCATCAGCAGTTGGACCTTCCAGATAGATACAGATGTATTTTCACTACAATCAACTGAAACTCCTTGTCTGCACACAGGTGGTCTCCATTTAATTAATTACGTGATTTCTCAAACCATTTGGCTGTACCAGTGATGATTTGGTGTGTCATATTAAAGGGGGTGAATGTTTATGCAATCAATTATTTTGTGCTTTATATTTGTAATTAATTTAGATCACTTTGTAGAGATCTCTTTCCACTTTGACATGAAAAAGTCTTCTTCTGTTGATCAGTGTCAAAAAAAAGTGAAATTAAATCCACTGTGACTCAATGTTGCAAAACAACAGAACAAGTAAACTTCCACTTGGGATGAAAACTTTTTAGAGGCACATTACACAATGATAAATTAGCATATAGGAGGGAGGTTGAAAATCCGGCTGAGTGGTGCCATAACAACAACTTCTCACTCAATGTCAGCAAGACCAAGGAGCTGATTACTGACTTCAGAAGCTCAATGAGCACGTCCTCTTCAGGGGGATCAGAGGTGGAGAGGGTCAGCAACTCTAAATTCCTTGGTATTATACTTTCAGAGGATCCCTCCTGAGCCCAGCATGTATGAAGAAAGGACATCAGTGTCTCTACTTCCTTAGAAGTTTGCAAAGTTTCAGCATGACATCTGAAGCCTTGCCAAATCTCTATAGGTGTGTGGTGCAGAGTAAACTGACTGATGTGTATTTAATCTTACAGTCTTTCAGTAACACATGAGTGACATTGTAAATACATTGTTTGACTGAGCATTCCTTGTTGTTTACAGAATTCATTATGGGTTATATATAAAAGTATGCAAATGGCATATGTCAATACACCAATACACACACTATAAGATTGGTTAGACACAAGCTACCACACACAAAGCTATGCTGACTATTCCTAATCAGTCCATGTCTCAAAATAATCATATACCTAGTCGCTTAGAATACCTTTCAATAAATTTCCCACTACTGATGTCAGACTCACTGGCCTATAATTTCCTAATTTATTTTTAGAGCATTTCTTAAACAGCAGAGCAACAGTAATGATCCTCCAATCCTCTAGTTCTTCATCTGTCACAAAGGATGATTTAACTATCTCTGCCGTGGCCCCTGCAGTCTCTGCACTTGCCTCCCATGGGGTCCAAGGGAACGATATGTTACGCCAGACCAATGCAGGATTAAAGGCGAAACTTGCATAAAATGCAACAAAGTAGGACACATACAAAGAGTTTATCCGACAGACAAAAATAAATGGACTGCACAGGGAAGAGAGAAAGATAAAAAAATCATGTTGTGGTTTCAAAAGAGCACTAATTTGCATGCTGTTGATGAAAAAATCTGATAAAGATGAGAGTGACACAGAACTGTGTAGCCTTGAGCTTTACATTCTGAAAACTAACAATAGACTAGCAATATGACTTACACCAGAAGTAAACAGCAGACTAATTAAAGTGGAATCAGACACTGGCTCAGTTGTTCCAATCATTCCACAAAATCAGCTCGAATGGCAGGCATTTCAAAGATACTGAACTGAAGCCTGCAGATACCCAAATAAGAACTTATGCTGAAATAAGGATAACTCCTGTGGGAATAACATTTGCATCAGTGAAATGCTACACTGGGCCTGTGTGTGGTAAAAAATAACAGGAAGATCAGCATTGTGGGGCTGTGACAGGCTGACACATCTACAACTTGAGTTGAGATTCATCTACCACTTGCATGCCACATCCCTTGCAATAGAGTCCCCTGCAACTGAAAGGGAATCAAGAACGGTGCTGGATGATGCCACAGCAGTGTTCAAGGGTGCCATTGGAAAGTGAGCAAAATCATATGGAGGCTTAAGAAATCCTTTCCAAGGTTGTCTGGAGCCCATGAGCAATATCAGTGGTTCCAGCAGCTAAGAAGAATGTGTCTGTCAGGCTACGTGGTGATTTTAAGGTCACCATCATCCCAGTACTGAAAGTAGATCTACCCAGGTTCGAGGATATCTTTGCAAGCCTTTCTGGAGGAAAACACTTCAGCAAAGGGGACTTAGCTGATGTCTACTGACAGATGGAGATGGAAGAAGTGTCCAAATTGTTTCTCACCATAAACACTCACAAGGGGCTTTATCACGATAATAGACTTATTTCTGGAGAAGCTTCTGCACCTGCACTCTGGTGGGATGCCATGGACCAGGTGCTGCAAGGCTGTCCCGACACTCAGTGTTACCTGGATTACATCATTATTACCAGTAAGGATGGCATGGACCATCTCCAGAATCTCAAGACAGTGTAAAGAAGTTTAGAGGATAATGGGCTTGGAGCACAATGCAACAAGTGTAAACTCCTTAAACCGAGCATAACTTACTGTGACTCCATCCGCCAGAAAATGTAGGATCTCCCTCTAGCCACCCATTTCAATTCTACTTCCCATTCCCATTCTGACACGTCCGTCCATGGCCACCTCTACTGCCACAATGAGGCCATTTTCAGGTTGGTGGAGCAGCACCTTATATTCCACCTGAGTTGCCTCCAACCTGACTGCATGAATATCTATTTCTTAAACTTCCAGTAATTGCCCCTCACCCCTCCTTCAAAATTCCCCATTCCTGTTTCCCTCCCTTAGTTTATCTCCTTAACTGTCCATCACCTCCCTTTGGTGCTCCTCCCCCTTCCTTTTCTTCCATGGTTATCTACCCTGTCCTATCAGATTCTCCCTCCTCCAGCCCTTTACCTCTTTCACCAATCAGCATTCCAAATCTTTACTTCAATCCCTCCCCCTCTCCCGATTTCACCTATCACCTACCACCTTGTACTTCTTTCTCCCCTCCTCCCACCTTCTTACTCCAACCTTCCTTTTTTTCAGTCCTGAAGCAGGGCCTCACCCCAAAGTGTTGACTATTTACTCTTTTCCATAGAAGCTGGGCCTGCTGAGTCCCTCCAGCATGTTGTGTGTGTTGCTTTGGATTTCCAGCGTCGGCAGGTTTTCTCGTGTTTGTGGTAACTTACTGTGGTCTCACTTTTGATGCACAAGGATTACACAAGTGTGCTGAGAAAATTCAAGCGGTGGTGAATGCCCCAAGGCCAAAGGATGGGGCATTCACCACTGCTTGAATTTTGCAGTCCTTTTTAGGATTTGTCAATTGCTGAAACAGGTTCTTGCCGCTGCAGAGAAAAATTACACATAGGTCGATAGAGGTTTCTTGAATCTGGTTTGAGATGTAAAACATTTTAACCAGTACTGGTATGGGAGAGAGATTACCCATGTTGCTAACTATCAACCACTATAATCCATTTTTAATCCACAGAAGTTGTGTTCCACTAATAGAAACAGCACAGATGCAGAAATGGGCTCTCTTTCTGGGAGGGCACAATTATAAGATCGAATTCAAGTTATTGAGAAATTAAGGAAATGCTGATAGATTGCTCTATTTGCCCTTGGAGAAGGAAATACTTGAAAAATTTACTAAAGAGGACACTCCCTTTGACATATTCTCCCTAATGCAAATTAAAAACCTCCCTATTTTGGCAGTGATATTCCAAAGGGAAACTAGAGAAGACCCCACACAAATGACTTCAGTTCCCAGTGCGTAATGTGGGTGGTTCACCAGGAACCAGGGGTGACGCTGGTGAACTGGGAGCACACACTAAAGTGCAGAGCTTGAAGTTATCATGTCTAGACTGTCCAAATAAATGTGTTGGTTTTGCCCACGCAAGTCTGTCTTTATCAAGAACAAACATAACAGGATGTGCAGCAGAAATCACAGTGTCCCCATTTTTACCAGCGCTGGGATGAACTTGCCCCTGATGGAAGCTGCCTTAAGTGGGGATTGAGAGTTGTTATACCATCCAAGCTGAGAGCTAAAGTGTTGGATGTTTTTCATCTAGATGTAGTCAAAGTGAAGGCGTTGGCTCGAAGCTTTGCCTGGTTGCCTGGGATAGATCAGCCGAGCGAACAGCTTACCATGCGCTACTTGGGATGACAACACAACGAGAAGAAAGCTGTCCAGAGCTGTCAGAACCAGAGTCATCTCCTACAACCACCACAGAGGAAGCCCCAGAACTTGAGATCGTTTTAAAGCCAGAAGTTTCGCCTGCCAAGCAGCATGAGCTCCTCGGTCAGGAAAGATGTTAACCCATATGAGTAAGAAATCCTCCATAGCGATTAAGTCTTTAGATCTGAATGGGACGATTTAAAATTTACTCTGCCGTGGATGTGTATATAGCAGTTGCACTATATAGTAATACTGCGTAGATATATAGAAGGTTAGAGAGTAATACATTATGTATCTCAGCTGAGATGCATACTGTGCTGAGTTGAAGTTTATAGCTAAGCAGGGAGGAGTGTAGTGTATTTAATATTTCAGTAATATTGTAAATATATTGTTTGATTAAGCATTTTTGTATAATATAGTGTTACGTACCTGTGTGACTGTCTCATGACCGTGATGTAATTGAGGCTCTGCTGGGCATAATGTAATGGTCTTGTGATGGCGGAATGATGTAATTTTCCCGCTAGTGAGAGGTCATGTGATGGCCTGTTTCAACAGGTATAAAAGGAGCACGCCTCGCTGTGATGCAGGTCAGTTTCGTGGCTTAACTCGTCAGTGACTCCGTTCTGCTGCGTGTTTGATTTCATGACACAGTTTCGCTTTAAAGTGGAGTTTTAATTTCTACTGTAAGAATCGTTGTGCCGGCAGTTCTGAAAACCGCTGCCAGTTAAAGTCCAGTTGGAGAGTGAAGAATTATCGAAGTTCGGGAAGCTGAAGGATCGAGAAAAGTTGGTGTTGTCGATGGTAAAACAGGTTCCACCTTATTTGATCATCATTCGGAAGGAATTAGTAACCTGCATCCGAGATAATCCCTGCTAAAGAGCAGAAAGGACTGGAGCAGGGTTTCGCCAAGGAAAGGTCAGTGCCTTTAGCCTGTTTTATTTCCTTTGTCGTAAATCCTTCAGGTCAAGGCATATTTCGGCTGGGATCAGCAGTAACATCATGACGTCGAAGAATTTGTTACTTCTAGGAAAATCTCTCCTAATTGACTGTGTAAATCATTTGGACTTTTGCATTTACTGCTTTTAAGAACTGTGTTCACACCTTTTGTTTTAAGGACTGTTCGAGCTGCCGTATAGCAGCTGACTTCCGGTTAAGTTAGTCGTTTGTTTACTTTTTTTTGAGCAGTGTTTAATAAAGGTTTTATTTGTTTATAAAAAAAACCTATCTCAATTCTATATTTGTTGTTGGCGTATCGTAACAATAGAAATATATAGAATATAGAAACTCCAATGCCCTTGAACGGAAAATCCTACAAAAAGTAGTGGATATGGCCCAGCCCATCACACGTAAAGATTTCCCTACCATTGGGCAAATCTGCGCAAAGTGCTGTTGCAGGAAAGCAGCATGCATCAGCAGGGACCCCGACCATCCAGGCCATGCTCTCTTCTTGCTGCTGGCATCAGGAAGAAGGTACAGGAGCCTCAGGACCAACATCACCGTACTACCCCTCAACCATCAGGCTCTTGAACCAACATAGCTTCATTCAACTTCACTCACCACATCACTGAATTGTCCCCACAACTAATGAACTCACTTTCAAGGACTGTTTGTCTCACATTCTCAATATTTATTGCTTACTTATTTATTGTTATTATTGTCTTTTGCATTTGCATAACTTGTTAGTTTTTGCACACTGATTGTTTGATCATCCTGTTGGGTGGGCTCTTTCATTGGTTCTATTGTGTTTCTTGAATGCCTACAAGAAAATGGATCTCAGGGTTGCATATGGTGTCATATATGTACTTTGATAATAGATTTACTTTGAACATACATACATGCACACAGTATAAACATTTGCTCCATTTACTTGGGACAATATGTGGCTGATTTGGGGCAGGGCAATGTTGCCGAACAGTTTCTAACTAGAGTCAGCCACACGCACTTGCGAGCCATTAGACAATACACCATGCTTTGAGTGATCAGTTTGAATCAATTGCATGTTTGTGTTCAAGAAGCAGTGGTTTTTGTCACTGATAATTGATGAGAAATAAGCAGTAAGACAATTTGGAACTGTTTTGCTCACCGCGGTTTCAAGCATCCAGGCTTGGAGATTCCAGAAGCAGACAGGAGTAAAAATGAAACTATTTCACTACTTCAACAAGTTAGGAATTGCAAAGATATTGACAGTCATCTTTAATGTTACAATGAAAATGAAGATTTGGAGGATGCAATCTTCAAAAGCATTGTATGAATGCAGTCCATTATCTGCACTAGGAGTCTGTGCTGATCTTCTTCATTTACAGCCAATCAATAGAACACAGCGTACATTGGATGAATTCCTCCATCGATAACTATTATGAATTAATACACACTTTTATAGTATTGTGATAGTATCGGTACTGTTTTAATTTGTTCTGTATTTCAGTTAAATACATGAATTGTTTCTCAGTTAAATGGTAGCTTGTCTTTTTTTTATACCTTTTAACTACTTGGTTTTCAATGTTTAATTTTTTTCTTCTGCGTTAGTGTGTCATTAGAAAAGAGCAAATTTTAGATTTCCGAACATACATTTTCCAAAAAATTACATATTACAGAGAAATATTGGTATTTCATTAAAGAAAGTAACATATTAAGTAACAGAGCACTTTTCAAATAAAACTTGATTCTTTTGTAGGTTTATTGCCCGGTGCATGATTAAACAGAGATAACAAACAAGATGCTAATGATCAATGACATAATGAGTTGAATGAACTAAACTGATTAACTGAAACAGAAATGGATGTAGAAGGATCAAACTGGGTGAAGCACAACCAAACTAAAAGGCAAGAATATGGCAGATGTAACAGGTTCACCTTCAAATCATGAATTCTTACACTATAGCACAAGTGAGCATATCAACAACATTCAAGGCAGCCATTTTTATCAGCGAGGTCTCTCCTAATCGGAAATTTTGCAGCAGACAGAAATTTCAAGATGTGCTCTCCAAGCTCTTCTGAAGAAGCTCAAAAAAAGGGGCAATGTTGAGGACCAGAAATCCAGATACTGACTGCAGCAGACAATCGATACATCAAACTGACCTCCAATCTCAATTGGAAGAAGTCCAGCACTGCTATCAGCTCTCGACTCACAGCAACCTCTGGAACTCGAGTATACCCCTCTACAGTCTGGAGAAGTCGTGTCAGAAGTGAACTTCCTGGAAGAGTTGCTGCCAAAACCCATTCCTCCGAAGCGGAAACAAAGCCAAGAGACTCACCTATGCATAAAAATACAAGGACTGGCGTGCTGAACAACGGCAGCAAGGGCTCTGGACAGACCTGATTTATGGACAATTTACAGCAGAGATTGCTAACTGCCCTCTACATTTCTGAACAATGGACAACCTACAGCAGCGGTCTCTATCTCTCCTGTGTGGTTCTGAACTATGGACAACGACAGCAGAGATCTCTACTTCCTCTGTGTGGTTCTGAACTACGGACAAGTACAGCAGAGATCTCTACCTTCCCTGTACGTTTCTGAACTATGGACAACCTACAGCAGCGGTCTCTACCTCTCCTGTATGGTTCTGAACTATGGACAACGACAGCAGAGATCTCTACTTCCTCTGTGTGGTTCTGAACTACGGACAAGTACAGCAGAGATCTCTACCTTCCCTGTACGTTTCTGAACTATGGACAACCAACAGCAGTGGTCTCTACCTCTCCTGTATGTTTCTGAGATGTGGACACCCTGCAGCAGGCACCTCAAATTACTGGTACAGACAACAAATTCTGTCTCTGCAACATCCTTCAAATCCACTGGTAGATAAGCAAACAAATAGGTGGCAGTGTAGTGTAATAGTTAAAGAAATCGTTTTACAGCAAAAGTGATCACCAATTGGGGTTCGATTCCCACTGCTGTCTGTAAGGAGTTTGTACGTTCTTGCCGTGTCCATGTGGGTTTTCTCTGGGTGCTTCAGTTTCCTCCCATATTCTAAAGATGTAGAGTTGGGGTTAGGGTTAGTAAGTTATGGGTATGCTATTTTGGTGCCAGAATGACGGTGACACTTGTGGGCTGCCCCGAGCATAATCCTCGCCGATTTGATTCAATGAAGTGATGAATTTTACTGTGCTTCAATGTTTCGATGAACATTTGAGACGAAAGCTAATCTTTCACTCTTTCAACATCAGAATTGACTCCTAAACCAACATACTCAGCAAAGAGTTTCTAATGGTTCTGAGTTAAGTCTAATGGACAAGCCATGCTGTTTGAATATTTAATACCAGACTCCCAAAAGGGACACCTTATCGTCAGATCCATCATGCATGAGCTTATTAGGAAGGCTGAAGAAATGCTTCAAAGATATCCTCAAATCCTATCGAAAATGTGTAACACCTACACTAAATGGTGGGAGTTTTACTAATGCATAAATTGGAATATGATGGATATCCACTGGGATATTCATTGGGATGTCATAGGAAAATAGAGGGCTAGTGAAAGGGAAGTGTTGCCATGGCTTTGGAGTACCGTAGTTAAAATTTTGGCACAGTATCGTTGGCTGAATGGCCTATTCAGACCACAATGTTATGCTGACCTTTTAACCTACTCCAAAAGCATTCTAACTCTTCCCTTTTACATAGCCCTCTGTTTTTCTTTCATCCATGTGCCTATGAAAGTCTCTTAAATATCCCAAGTGTATCTGCCTCTACCACTACCACGGCAGCATGTTCCATGAATTCAACACTCTCTGTGCTAAAAGAAATCCTACTTGTGACATCCCGCCTGTACTTCACTCAAATCACTTTAAAATTACGCCCTCTCGTATTAATCATGACCACCCTGAGAAAAAGGTGTTGCATATCCACTCTATCTATGCATCTTATCATCTTATACAGTCCATCAAGTCTCTTCTCATTCTCGCTAGCTTCAAGAGACAAGCTTTAGCTCGCTTAACCTCTTCTCAAAAATATGCACTTGAATCCAGGCAGCATCCTGCTAAATCTCCTCTGCACCCTCTCTATGGCATCCATTTCTTCCCTATAATAAGGCAACCAGAGCTGAATAGAATGCTCCGTATGGTCTAATAAGAGTTTTATAGAGCTGCTCCATTACCTGGCAGCTCTTGGACTCACTCCTCTGACTAACGAAAATTGGCAGTCCATACACACTCTTAGCCACACTATCAGCTTGCATATTTGAAAGCGTGAGGTCCACGGTCTGGAAACCCATTGCAAATGCTGAAGGAGTCCATCGCTTCGCTTACTGCCCGGGCACCATGCCATCAAGCACCTCCTACCCCATGAGATGATTGGTGGGCCCGCATCTGGTGCTCCCCCATCACTTAACTCAGAATCCACTGAACATGAGCAGGAGCAGGTCATCTTCCATCCTGAGGGATTGGCTAATGACTAGAGCACAACATTTTCCGACGTATTTCCAGGTATCTCTTCTGTAAATCATGCTCCCTAAAGTTATTAGTTTTTATGTTTCCATCATTCTCCTATTTAACAACCAGCTCCACTTCTCTGCAGTGGTATTTGAATCTGACAGTAATGGGTCTACAAAATGTTTCTCCGCATTAATTGCATTGCAAAGGCTCTGTGCCTCATTCATTTTTATCCAGCCCTTGCTCCCCTGCTGTGACTTCTGATCAAATATCTTAGGAATTATTTCTAACAAAATGAGAACATTCAATAAATCATTTTAAGTGCAAAGAAACATTTTCTCAAACAGAAAAGCCCTTTGCCAATTTTAGGTGATTTGTGCATTTCAACTTTTTTATTATTAGGGCAGCACCATAGCATAACAGTTATTGATAGCTGCTTATTTAATTTACCATAGCCGTCAGTTACTTACTTAATTTAATTTAATTTTTATATATAATTCTTTTTGTAAGTTATAGTAATTTTATATGTATTGCAATGTACTGCTGCTGCAAAACAACAAATTTTGTGAAAACCCAATGCGGCAATAGTGGGGTGTGTCAGGAATGGACAGGAGGAGGAGTATAGGAAACTGATACAGGACTTTGTGATATGGTGCAACTCAAACTACCTGTGTCTCAATATCACCAAGACCAAGGAGATGGTGGTGGACTTTAGGAGATCTAGGCCTCATATGGAGCCAGTGATCATTAATGGAGAATGTGTGGAGCAGGTTAAGACCTACAAGTATCTGGGAGTACAGTTAGACGAGAAGCTAGACTGGACTGCCAACACAGATGCCTTGTGCAGGAAGGCACAGAGTCGACTGTACTTCCTTAGAAGGTTGGCGTCATTCAATGTCTGTAGTGAGATGCTGAAGATGTTCTATAGGTCAGTTGTGGAGAGCGCCCTCTTCTTTGTGGTGGCGTGTTGGGGAGGAAGCATTAAGAAGAGGGACGCCTCACGTCTTAATAAGCTGGTAAGGAAGGCGGGCTCTGTCGTGGGCAAAGTACTGGAGAGTTTAACATCGGTAGCTGAGTGAAGGGCGCTGAGTAGGCTACGGTCAATTATGGAAAACTCTGAACATCCCCTACATAGCACCATCCAGAGACAGAGAAGCAGTTTCAACGACAGGTTACTATCGATGCAATGCTCCTCAGACAGGATGAAGAGGTCAATACTCCCCCTCAGACAGGATGAAGAGGTCAATACTCCCCAATGCCATTAGGCTTTACAATTCAACCGCCAGGACTTAAGAACTTTTTAAAAGCTATTATTAATGCTTTTTGAGATAGTGATTTAGATGCATATCATATTTTTTACTGAGTTAAGTATTGTATGTTATTAGTTTTGCTACAACAAGTGTATGGGACATTGGAAAAAAAAAAGTTGAATTTCCCCATGGGGATGAATAAAGTATCTATCTATCTATCTATCTATCTATATTAAACCTGATTCTGATTTTACAATGCTCTTACAACACTAGCACACCCAGGTTCAATTTTGCCGCTGTCTGAAAGGAGTTTGTACAGTTTCCCCTCGAGCATGTGGTTTCCTCTAGGTGCTTTGGTTTCCTCCTACATTCCAAAGACATAAGGTTAGTAGGTTAATTGGTCTTATGGGTGTAACTGGGAAGCACAGGCTCGTTCTCCAGGTGGACCTGTTAGGGTGCTACATCTTTAAATAAAATAAAAAATAGATATTAGAAAGGGAAATAACTCTATATTCTTTGCTGACTTTATTCACAGTTTGGACCCAATTCAGAAGCTGACTGTGTGCTAAGTATTTCAACCGTTTTCTGTTTTAATTTCTGAGTTTAATTATTTTCTTGTTGGTATAATTAATTAGTGTTAGAAGAACTCAACTACTGGGTATACAGGAGTGGGAAAGATTGGCTGTTTGAGTGGTGTGACAACAACAACCATAAGACCATATGACATGGGAACTTTCTGCCCAATGAGTCTGCTCCACTATAAATCATGACGAATTTATTTTCACTCTTGACTCTATTCTTCTGCCTTCTCTCTGTAATCTTGCACTCAGTGTTAGCAAGATCAAGGACCTGATAGTGGACTTTAGAACACACACTCGTCCTCAATGAAGGGCCAGCAGTGGAAAGGGTGAGAAGCTTCAAGTTCCTGGGTGTCAACATGTCAGAGGATTTATCCTGAACCTAACAGTCACAAGGAGGCACACTAGTGGCTCTACTTCCCTAGACGTTTGAGGAGATATGTCACCAGAGATTCTTCCAAATGGTGGAGACCATTCTGACTGGTGGCATCACAGCATACTATGGAGGCTCAAATGCACAGGATTTTAAGTGACTACTGAGTGTTGTAGACTTAGCCAGCTCCATCACAGGCACAACCTGCCCCACCATCATAAACACCCTTAAGCATTTTCATCGTGTTTATAAGCCAAGAACTCTGCCAACAGAACAGCTTGTCCAGGACTCCATGAATGACCTGATGCTTGGATGAATTGGTTACTCGGTGCTGGAGATTATTCCTTAAATCTACATCACATCTGAACCATACAGGGACTAACGATAGACAATAAGACATGTGAACAGAATTAGACTATTTGGCCTATTGATTCTGCTCCACGATTCCATCATGGCTGAATGATGATCACATGTCTTCTTGATGTCAGGAGAACCTGACTGGCACGTGTCTCTCCCAGTCACAATCAAGGATCAAGGATCAACTTTATTTGCCATATACATTTACATGCATCAGTTACTTGTCATGGCGTGTTGGCACAAGAAAAACAACATTCAACAATTATAAAGAATGATATAAAAAATTAGAACTTAAAGTTCTGACCTGGAATAAAATGTGCATGTGTTTGTGCAAACAGCCTTATAGAAGTGTTTTTAAGTGTTTACAGTCCAGTGCAGTTCAGTGACAGATAAAGGATGGGGGGGTGGAGGGCGAGGGGACAAACTAAAATGGTTGATCAGATTAATGGCCGGGGTAAGAAACAGCATTAATAATTTGTTAAAAAGTTAATCGGTGAACATTTATTTAAAATCTTTTCTACAATGAAGGCTTTAATTAATTTAAAGCTTTTTTTTTTCAAAATCTTTACTGCAATGAAAGCTGGAAGAATGCATTTATTTCTTGTACAAGCAGGTTGTGTGATCCTCAAAAAAAATCACCACATTTTTTCTTTTCATACATAACCACCCATTTTTAAACAGTATCCCTCTAATTTGAGATTCTCCCACAAGTCGAAACATATTAGGTGTATGGGATGATAAGACGTATAGATAGAGTGGACAATCGGCTCCTGTTTTCCAGTGGGGAAAATGGCTAATATCAGAGGGCATAATTTTAAGTGATTGGAGGAAAGTTTAGGGGGGATTTCAGAAGTTTTTTTTACACAGAATGGTAGTTAAACAGTAAGTGCTGCCAGAGGTGTGCAGATAGATTTGAGAAATTTAAATAATTCTTAGATAGCTACATGAATGAAAGGAAAATGGAGGTTTATATGAGAGGGGGTGGTTAGATTGACAGTGGAGTAGGTTTAAGGGTTGGAACAACATCATGAGCCAAGGGGCCTGTACTGTGCTGTACTGCTGTATGGTCTCTGTTCTCCACAATCAGTCAACCAAGAACCCTCAGGAGCATACACATTGCAATCAAATCCCTTCTCATTCTTTTACACATCGACTACCCTGCCTTCCAACAAAGTATAAGCCACCCACACCCGATATTGGTCAAATAAATCTTATCCAAACGGCTTCCATTGCATTAATATCCTTCTTCAAATGAGGAGAGTGCCCTCCTTCTCTCACACCCTGACTTCCTACCTCTCGCCCCACCCCCACGTGAAACTGAATAAACTCACCACACGTCGTGCCATTGCCTGGCAACAATCTTCCATGTTCAGAACAATGGGCATGAGTATAATGACATCAGAGGGCTTGGGAACAAATGGCTGACTAAAGATGTGACTAGGTGGGGAAGACAACGAGTTCCCACTCTGATGAACTGCCTGAGCCAAATCAACTGGATCAAGCAGGCTGATTAGGATAAATGACCCAAATCATGTGTTATCGAACTGTATCCACTCCAAAACCTACCAGTGGGTCGGAGTCAACGAAGAGTCTTTGCTTCCTTTATCTTCCCAGAATGTGAAAATTCGAACTTTTCACATTATGAAGGGTTAGACCATAGAAGATAGAACATAGAGCAGTACAGCACAGTACAGGCCCTTTGGCCCCTGATGTTGTGCCGAACCTTTTAACAATCCCCAAGGTCTGTCTAACCCTTTCCTCTAATTTTCTTTCAACCATGCCAACCTTCTACAGCATCCACAGCACCATCAATCTTTGTGCCATCTGCAAAGTTACCAGCTCACCCTTCCAATTCCTCATCCAAGTCATTTATTAAAATCACAGAGAGCAGGGGGTCCCAGAGCAAATCCCTGTGGAACACTGCGGGCTACTGACCCCCAGACAGATTATGCTCCATCTACAACTACCCTCTGCCTTTCGTACCTTCAAAGTTCAAAGTAAATTTATTATCTTTGAATAAATTTAAAGATTTATACGTTGTATACATACAACAGTATGTATACTGTTGTAGCGTGAATGAAATCACCAGAGACAGAGTTACTGGTAGATACAAAGCAGCTTCTTTATTCGACAAAAAAAGGTTCAGCAGGCATCATATGGACAGAGACCCTTTCGGTGAAAAGGTCTGCTGCCCAACATGGGGCTCGACATTTATTTGCTAAACACAAAGGACAATTCATATTTACAACGCATAGACAATGCTTTCTTTTGAAGCTACATACAAACTTAACACCTGATGACATTCATCCCACAGACACCAGCAGGTCTGGGCTGGCATTCACAGCTTTTAGGAAATGCATTGTTACAACCTAAAAACTGTCAATAAACAGAAGACTGGTGGCCAAAGCCATTTGCTACGTGTGAATGACCTAAATCCAAAAATCACTCTAACATATACCATATATAACCTAGTGATTAATTTTCTTGCAGGCACCCACAGGAAAATAAAGAAATTCAAAATAATCCATTCAGAAGTATATGTAACAGAGACCGACTAACGTTCAATGTGCAAAAGAGGACAATTCGTGCAAATAATAACAAGGGAAGTAAACAAGACTGAGAACATGAGCTAAAAGTGAGTCTACAGGCTGTGACTCAGTTCAGCGCAGAGGCAAGTGAAGCCGTCCATGTCGGTTCAGGAGCCTGCTGGTTGTAGGGCAACAACCGTTGGTGAAGCTGGTGGTGAGGAACTCGAGGTACTGGCACCTCCTGCCCGATGGTAGTAGCTAGAAGAGAGCGAGACAGGTCAAACACAAGCAGACGAGGCGGGCTCAGGTGGGGATCTTGGCTGACGGAGAATAATGAGGCCGATGGAGAATAGTGGATTTGTTTTCCACTCTCAGACTTTCAGTGGTTCGTTCAGAAGACAAGCCATTTGTTAAGTAGGGGAGATATTTAAATGGCTGTACAAAGTGCCAATATTCTATCTGGGTAGCCTCCAACCTGATGGCATGGATATCGATTTCTCCTTCTGGTAAAAGAAAATTCCCCTCCATCCTCTTCTTCTATTTCCCATCCCGGTCTCTTACCTCTTCTCCCCTGCCCATCACCTCCCACTGGGCTCTCTCCTCCTCCCCTTTCTCCTATGATCCACTCTCTTCTCCTATCGGATTCCTTCTTCTCTTTACCTGGCTTCACCCATCACATTCTATCTGTCCTCCTTCCCCACCTCCGTCCTTTTATTCTGCTGTCTTTCCCCTTCCTTTCCAGTTCTGAAGAAGGGATTCTGCCCAAAATGTCGACTGTTTATTCATTTCATTAGATGCTACCTAAGCTGCTGAGTTCCTCAAGCATTTTGTGTGCAGGATTTCTCACGTTAATGTACTGGTATACCTCGATCCCGCTGCTCTGCTATATGTGTCTTTATACATACATGCATGTGGTTGTGTGAGAATATATGTCCATGCATTGGGCATACATGTTTGTGCATATGGGATTAAATAAATGTGCAGGAACAGGATGGTGTGTGTGTGTGTGTGTGTGTGTGTGTGTGTGTGTGTGTGTGTGTGTGTGTGTGTGTGTGTGTGTGTGTGTGTGTGTGTGTGTGTGTGTGTGTGTGTGTGTGTGTGTGTGTGTGTGTGTGTGTGTGTGGTTAAGGTGTTGGTCTAGTGATCTGAAGGTCGCCAGTTCAAGCCTTAACTGAGACAGCATGTTATGTCCTTGAGCAAGGCACTTAACCACACATTGCTCTGCGACGACTCCAGTGCCAAGCTATCTGGGTCCTCATGCCCTTCCCTAGGACATCACCGGTGGTGTGGAGAGGGGAGACTTGCAGTTTGGGCATCTGCTGGTCTTCCATACAACCCTGCCCAGGCCTCAGTCATCATCGAAAATCGATGGACAGCCGAAGAAGAAGTGTGTCTACATGTAAACAGACGATCTCTGTAAATATTAAAAACTTTTAATGTTATTGTTTTGCGCATATGAATTTGCCCTGCACAGAAAGAAAGAACAAATCGGGTGCAAGGTCACAAGCTACTCACTGTGTGAGGGTGTCCACTATCCAACTGGCAAATACACAACTTCAGCACAAGAAGGCAACAGTGGAAGCAGCCGACAAGCAAGGTAATGAGCCCTCACAGATACACCCTTCTACAGTTAGGACCTCACAGTTTTTTCCCTTCCTCCCAAAGCTGTCTCATTCTGAATTTGTTCCAAGTTGTTTCCAAGCTAATCACTATTTTATTAGTGCTTTGCATATACTGCTATCCTTTCCACTAATTAAGTCTCATAGACACTTTTTTCCTGCTGATTGCAAAGTAATTAAAATGGTGTAACATTCATCTCAGCTTCCTTGGCAACCGCCCCATTCTTCCTTGCTTGTAAATTCACCCCACCCTATGTTTAATGATGAGAAGTAAGAATCCATTGCAGGAAATAAATGCCATTAAAATCTGACCCTGAGAAAGTAAAATCTGCTTTATATAACTCACTGTTCAATCTGCATACATCCATTATCCAGCATGCACAAATTTGCATAGAATGAGGCAGACTTCCAGTATTGAATTCCGTTCTTGTAAGTATCTAACACAAAGGATAAGAAGCAGGCTGGTCTCTATCCTCTGCTTTTTATGTGGGGAGAGATTAATCTGTGATGGAAAGAAAGGAAAAATCAATACCTAGATACCATCTTCTGCAGTGCAGAAAAGGGACGACAAAAAGTAATTGCAAACTGACATCTTATTAAATGACTCGAGCTGGGATCTAAGGCAGGAGTTCCCATCGAAGGATGTGGGACAGATGGGCGGCACAAAGACAGAACATGGAACAGCACAGGAACAGGCCCTTCAGCCCACAATGTTGTGCCAACCAATTAAATTAGTAATCAACTGGCCAACTAAACTAATCCCTTCTGCCTACACAATGTCCACATCCTTCTAATTCCCTCGCATTCCCAGATCTATCTAAATATCTCTTAGAAATCCCTAATGTACATATCTACCTCTACCACATTCAGGTGCCTCACATCTCCTTTGACCCTAACCTCTCTCAACTTAAATGCATGCCATGGGAAAAAGATACTGTCTATCTACTGTGTAAATGCCTCTTGTAATCTTATAAAGTGCTAACAGATGACAGAATTTAGTGGCACATGGGTAACTTCATAAAGTCAACAACAAAAAAGAAAAAGGGTAATTAAAAATAATTGGACAAGTGACCGGCTCTAGCAACAGTCACCGTGAATCCCCAGTTAGCTCCATAAGGGGAGTGGACCATGATGTCATCAGCTTTTGAAGGGGTGGGTTGGGGGGGTCAGGGGTGCGGTTGGAGAAGTGAGGCATCTGTTCTAAAAAAAATGGGCACCAATGAACTTGGATTACTTCGGTTATTTACTAATTCACTTAGTGCGTGACACAGCAACGGGTCCTTCTGACCCAAAGAACCCGCAGTGCCCAATTACACTCACGCGACCAACTATCCAACTAGCTCATATGTCCTTGAATCTGAAACATTAAAAGGTGAAATTGAGTGAAGGTGAAAGATTTGGGCAGAGTTAGTATACTAATAGATAAGTGGCTTCTGTGTTGTAAGATTTTATATTAGAATACGATTTTGTGAATAAGAGGTAGCATTTAGTTTGGAAAAATACACGCAGTGGCCACTTTATTAAATGCACCTGTACACCTGCTCATTAATGTGAATATCTTATCAGCCAATCATGTGGCAGCTAGCTACTCAATGCATAAAAGCATGTAGACATGAGCAAGAAGTTCAGTGATTGTTCAGACCAAATATCAGAAGGTGGAAGAAATGTGATCTAAGAGACCTTGACTGTGGAATGATTGTTGGTGCCAGACAGGGTGGTTTGAGTATATTTAAGTTTGCTGATGACACCACTGGTGTTGGCTGAATCAAAGGTGGTGACGAATCGGCACAAAGGAGCAAGATTGAAAATTTGGCTGAATAATGACACAACAACAACCTCTCACTCAATATCAACAACACCAAAAAGCTTGATTATTGACGACAGAAAGAGGAAACCTGAGGTCCACCATGAGCCAGTCCTCATCGGAGGATCAGAGCTGGAGAGGATCAGCACTTTAAATTCCTCGGTGTTATCATTTCAGAGGACCTGTCCTGGATCCAGCGTGTAAATGCCATTACAAAGAAGGCACAGCAGCGCCTCTACTCTCATAGAAGTTTGCAGAGATTCGGCATGTCATCTAAAACTTTGACAAACTTCTATAGATGCGTGGTGGAATGTATACTGACTGGCTGCATCACAGCCTGGTATGGAAACACCAATGCCCTTGGACAGAAAAGCCTAAAGAAATGTGTTAGGTACAGCCCAGTCCATCACAGGTAAAGCCAACCCCACCACTGAGCACATCTACAAGGAGCATTGTCACAAGAAAGCAGCATCCATCATTCTGGAGTCCAGCACCCAGGTCATGCTTTCTTCTCACTGCTGCCATTGGGAAGAAGGTACAGGATCCTCAAGACTCACACCACAAGATTCAGGAATAGTTCAACCATCATTCAACCATCACGTTCTTGAACCAGAGGGGATAACATCACTCAATTTCACTCGCCCCAACACTGAACTGTTCCCACAACCTATGGGACACACACAAAATGCTGGAGGAACTCAGCAGGCCAGGCAGCATCTATGAAAGAGAGCGGACATTCGACGTTTCGAACTGAGGCCCTTCATCAGGCCCAAAGTGCTGACTGTTTACTCTTTTTCATAGATGCTGCCCGGCCTGCTGACTCCCTCCGGCATTTGGTATGTGTTGTTTTGGATTTCCAGTATCTGCAGCAGTAACAGAATGCAGAATAGAGTGCAACAGCTACAGAGAAAGTGCAGATCAGGTCAACATTAAGGTACAAGATTATAATGAGGTAGATTGTAAGGTCAAGCGTTCATTTAATTGTACTTGGGAACCATTCAATAGTCTTATAGTAGTGGGTAGGGCTTGTCCTTGAGACTGGTGGTTCGTGTTTTCGGGTTTTTTGTATTTTCTGCCCTATAGAAGAGGGGAGGAAGGAGAATGCTTGGAGTGGGATAGGTCTTTGATTATGCTGCCTCTGTTAATGGGGCAGTGAGAAGTATAGACAGAGTCCATGGAAGGGAGGTGATAGGCAGGTGAGGAAAAGGGATGGGGCAGGAAGAGAGCCAGAACTACCGGAAGTTAGAGAAAGCGATGTTTGCACCATCAGGTTGGAGGCTATCCAGATGGAATATGGGTAGCTTCCAACCTGACAGCATGAACATTGATTTTGCTAACTTCCAATAATCTCTCTGCCCTCCTCCTTCTCTCTTTCTCCATTCCTCATTCTGACTCTCCTCTCACCCTTTCTCTTCTCCTCACCTGCCTCTCATTTCCTCCTGCTGCCCCTCCTCCTTCCCTTTCTCCCATGGTCCACTTTTCTCTCCTATCCAATTCCTTCTTCTTCAGCCCTTTATCTTTTCCACCTATCACCTCCTAGCTTCTCACCTCATACCCCTCCTTCCTCCTCACCAGACCTCAGCCAGCTGGTATTCTTTCCCCATTCCCCATTACCTTATTCCGGTTTCTTCATCAGTCCCGATGAAGAGTCTCGACCTGAATCATCGAGTATTTATTCCTCTCTGAGATGCTGCCTGACCTGGTGAGTTCCTCCAGCACTTTGTGTGTGTGCCCTGGATTTCCAGTCTGTGCAGAACCTCTTGTCTTTCTGATTTCACTATGCCTGATGTGTTCACATTGTCTGTGGTGGCCCAGCTCTCTTTGATATATCCACATCCTCTGTGGTGACGACATTCCATATGCTCTTAGCCAGCCGGGACTCCCAGCGGTCAGCCATTGTAATTCCACTTCACGTTCCCACACCGACATGTCTCTCTAAGCCCTGCCCCACTGCCAGATTACAGTCAAATGAAAATTAAAGGAACAATACCTGTTTCGCCTAGGCAGCCAGCATGAACAATGAAGTACTGAACTTCCAGTAACTGCCCAACCTCCCAGCTTCTGACCATCATCCCCACCTTCATCTGCGCATGAATCCTCCCCCTCACCTGTATCCAGCTCTTGCTCTATCCCTTCCCTCCACCACTATGCAGGAAAAGATGCAGGGAAGGTGAGAAGGCAGGTGTATGGGGTTGAGTGCGATCCTGGATCTGCCATGATGGAATGGCGGAGCAGACTCGATGGGCTGAATGGCCTAATTCTGCTCCTATGTCTTTTGGTCTTATAGTTCATTGAATGCTATCGGGACTGTAAGGCTTGAGGAGAGACTGGATAGGCTGAGGCTTATCTCCCTTGAGGTGTAAAAGTCTGACAAAGGTCAAAAAAGAATAAAGGATCAACTTTATTCGCCACATACACTAACATGTATTAGGAAATTGCTGTAGTGACATACAGCAAAAAACAATAACATTCAACAATTACAAAGACTAAAGAATTACGTAAAAAATAAGTTAGAGGTTAAAGTATGGATATGGAATAAATGTGCATAAATATGTAAATACCAGTATGTATTTACAATGTAAACAATATTATAGAAAGTGGTTTAAAGTGTTTACAGCGCAGTGTTGTGACTGGGGTAATAGAGGGGGGTAGAGAGGGCTAATTAGAATGGGTGATCAGATTAATTGCTTGGAGAAAGAAATGTGCAGCTTTTGCTTAAATAAACCTACAGTGTTTTTCAGAGGGGAGTTTTCGGAGAAGTTCTGGGTTGCGTCGTGACACTACCAGGATGGGTAAAATCATGCCAGGCCAGGCATAGATCAGAATAGCCATAGTCTTTTTCACAGGGTAGGGTAGGGGGTTCTAGAGGGTGTACATAGATTTGAGGTAAGGGGTAAAGATTCAAAAAGCGGAATTCTTCTTCACACTGAGGGTGGTAGGTATGTGGAACGAGCTGCCAGGAGAGTAATAAAGGTGGGTTCGATTTTTAAAAGACATGTAGATGGAAAAGATTTAGAGGGATATGGGCCAAGTGTGGGAAAAAGGATCAAGAGGACAACTTGATGAGTTGGGTCAAAGGGCCGATTTCTGAGCTCTATCACTCTATAATCACCAGTAGTTCCCCAGGCAGTGTATTCAGGATACCAATCACCCTCCTGCGGTGAACTAGATATACCTGTCTGACTGCTCCTGTGGCTCCTCCCACAGACCCTGCTGACTGCTCCTGTGGCTCCTCCCACAGACCCCTGTATAAAGGCGACTGTGGTCTGCTGCTCTCCCTCATTTTCCCAGGATGTAGTGTTGTTCTTCAGTCAATAAAAGCCGATATCTCACTTCCTAAGTCTCAGCATGAGTTATTGATGGTGCATCACCTCCTCAAATCCACTGTATATCCCCTGGCCTTTACATTATATCCACACTATCTAATATAATCTAACTATCTATCCATCCATATCTATATCTATATATGTATCTATATATATATGTGTGTGTATGTATGTATGTATATGTGTGTATATATATCTATATGTGTGTGTGTGTGTGTGTGTGTGTGTGTGTGTATGTGTATGTGTGTGTATGGTATATAAAATCATCACTATCTATCCTATCTTAGCCTGTTATAATTTTGTGTACCACTTTCAGGTTCCTCCTCAGCTCCTTCCACTTCTAGGAAAATATGAGGTAGGAATGAGGACATGCAGTTACAACTGCATGAGCGTTACTTTCTGTAGTGGTGTGGAATTGCATCATTAGCTTTAAAAGTTTTTAACACGAGATACAGGAACAAACTCTTACCATGCCTGTGAGGGCCGTGTTTGAATTGGAACCAATTCACACATTCCTCGCTCTTTCGTGCAAATCGAACTGCTCCACCTACTCAGTCCCTGCAAGGATTAATGACTTCTTCCTCTCTCTTCTTCAGCCCCAGGAAATTCTTCAGTTTATATTTGGGAAATTTGTTCCGGGTGCCTGCCTCCTAACCCAGGATTTGTTGCCTCAGTCGAACACCTACAGCTGTGTTTGCTGAACATATTTGTCAGTTGGTTTAAACATATACAGCTAATAGATCTCACTACTTCCCATTTTATGCCTGCAGGCAATGCAGAAACAAGATTAAAATTGGGTGCTGGTTGGGCTGGGCTGCTTACCCCTGGGAACTCACTGGGGCAGAGGGATCCAATTCAGTGCAGTCATGAAGGTCTGTTAGAGGAACTAACAATAAAACTGAGGTCCTATCCGCCCTCTTGATTACAAACAAAAGAACCCATAAAAATATTTCAAAGAGAAAGAGGAAGCTCTTTTCTGTGTCTAGGCCAATATTTATCCTTTATATTTAACAGATGTTTGTGGAAAACACACACACAAAAGGCTGGAGGAACTCAGCAGGTCAGGCAGCACCTATGGAACTGAATAAACAGTTGACCTTTCTGGCCAAGACCCTTCGTCAGGACTGGACTGGAGAAGCAGTCAATGGAACACAGATACCCAAGTCCAAACTGGGAGGCCTAGAAACCAACTTCCCCCCCTCAAGTGGTCCCACCTATCACCTACCAGTTTGTACTCCTCCCCCCACCACCACCTTCTTGTTTTGGCTTCTTCCCCTTTCCTTTCCAGTCCTGATGAAGGGTCTCAACCTGAAACGTTGACTGTGTCTTTCTCTCCAGAGACTTGCTCTCTGGTAGTATTCTCTTATCCAATGCTCATGCAGGAATATGTTGAATCTTATCCAATGACTCCACTGTGAAATCACTTCTGATGCTTCATCACGTTAAGCATGTAATGGGCCAATCAAGCTGGATTCCATTGGCCACTCAAACTCACCACCTACTCACACTGATCTGGGACCACAGTCAGAGCACCAAACACATTGACTCTAACCTCTAGCCAATCCTGCAGTCAAGAGTTCGAGTTAAGATGTGGTAAGGGTCTAAGTAACAGTTATGCATCAAATGAAATACTGCAGAGGTCCTTTCTCTGGACCATAAGAGCCCTTTGGAATGAAAAGACTAAAGATTGAAGATTAGGTTTATTTGATACACACATACATCGTAACATCAAAATGTGCAGTGAAATGCATTGTTTGCATCGAGGGAACACAATCTGAGGATGCACTGGGGGTAGCCCACAAGTGTTGCCATGCTTCCAGTGCCAACATAGCTTGCCTACAACCTACAAACTGTAACCTGTATGTCTTTGGAATGTATGAGGAGTCCAGAACATCTGGACAAAGCCAAGCAGGGATGGGGAGAATGTACAAACTCATTAAAGACAGCGGCAGGAATTCAACTCCCATTGCTTCTGACACTACCCTGTCACCTTTCCTGTTGATTGAGGAAGGGAGGTCATGCACAGGCTCCTGCCTATATGAATGTTGCTGAGGTTGAGAATGCTAAGATCTTCAAGTTCCTAGGATTGAACATTACCAACAGCTTGACATGGTCCAACCACATGGTCACAATGGACAAAAAGCTCACCAGTGCCTCTGCTTCCTCAGGAGGCGAAAGAAATTTGGCATGTCCCCGTTGATTCTTGCCGATGTTCATTGACGTACTCGGTGTGACCTCAAGCCTAGTGATGTGGGCTTTCAGGCTTTGTATCTTCTGCAGGGCGGATGGAGTTTTTGATTATGCTGGCTGCTTAACTGAGGCAGCAAGCTATACAGACAGAATACATAGAGTGGAGGCTGGTTTCCGTGATGTGCTGAGCAGTGTCCACAATTCCCTGAGGTTTCTTGCAGGCACGTGCAGTGCAGTTGCTGTACCCAGTCACAATGCATTCATGCAGGATGCTTTCTGTTCCTATCCAGCAGAAGGTACAAAGCCTGAAAGCCCACACCACTAGGCTTGAGGTCAGCTTCTATCCCACTGTCACCAGGCTCTTGAACAGATCTCCTGTATGATAAGATGGACTCTTGGTCTCACAATCTACCTCGTTATGATCTTGCTCTTTATCGTTTACGTGAACTGCACTTTTTTACACTTTGTTCTGCATTTGTAATGTTTTACCTTATTCTACCTCAATGCACTGTATAATGATTTGATTTGTGTAAACAAGCAAGACAAGCTTTTCACTGTATCTTGGTACATGTGACAATAGCAAACAAATACCAATACCGCTTTGCTAAAGAAATCTTACTTGTTAAGTACAATACCCCTTTGCTAAAGAAACCTTACTTTTAGATGGTTTAAGAGATAAAGGAAGCTAAGGAAATGCCTAGAGTTTATCCACTAGTTTACAATGCAGTCACACGGGCAAAGGTTTTGAAGATGATGGGTCAAACAAGGAGAAATGGGACTATGTAAAATAGAAATCCTGGTTAACATTGACCATTTGGGCCAAAGAGCCTCATAACCTACCTTGTAAAGATCTTGCACCTTATTTTTACCTATGCTGAACCTTTTCAAAAGCTTTTGCACTGTCCCTGCATTGTTATTGCGTTACCTTTTTCTAGCTCAATGCTCTGCGTAACGATCAGATCTGTATAAACAGAATGCAAGCCAACTTTTCAGTGTGGATGCATGTTCCAGAGACTCACTGATCTCCAGGAGTGAAATCCTACATTTCTGATTAGGTTTCTCTCTCAACTTATTGGTTTTGGTCCTGACAGTATTTAGCTTTAGTCCTACTAATGATGTGAATACTAATGGGATGCAATAATGCACCACATTGGCTTTCCAAAAGACTTTTTCACATTGTAAGTTTTGTTTACCCACCTCTCTGCAATTTTCCTTATTTGGATATTTATTCACTTTACCTATAGTTTCTATATTGCCACTCAGCGCTCTCGCATCCTCAACATTTGCTTATCCAGATCCTGCTTTGATAAGAATCTGAAATTTATGTTTCTTAAGCACTGGTTTCTCAGCCCACTCATTGCTAATTAATTGGGCCTATTTAATACTGTCTGTTGCATGACAATGAAGCAACATACTGCTGCAACTGGAGATAGAGTGATCAGAATAATAAACCATTTCTAACAACCCGCAGTGCACCTGAACCCTATGACTTTATGAACATCATGGCAAATTTTACAAATGCTACTCACTACCATTTAGCCTGGTCAATTGATCATGCTAATATGACATTGGGTTTCCCATTGTAACTTGGGCGCATGAATAAATCGGCCATGATGGAATTGTGGAGCAGACTTGATAGGCCGGATATTCTAATTCTGCTCCTATCGTCTTATGGTCTTATGATCTATTACTGCACTGTGTGCATCAGTTGTAGAGTGAGTCTTCCTTTTTACTAAATTACTAAAGTTTATTCACTCACAAAATACAAACATCAGTGAGTTACAAACGTAATAATTTCAACAAAAATATGGTTACTATTGTTTATAAAACACTCAGTTCCCTGGGTCCCACCATTACAGGAAGTCCCCCACAGAGCTCATAATGACCACACTCTCTCTCTCTTTCTCTAAGAACACGGGCATGAATGTAAACCCAAGACTGTCGGCTCAGGCAGAGCCCTCGACAGCCCATTGTGTAGACCCATGAATGGTCACCCTGGCCAGGCCCAGGAACAAGCCCCCAAGCAACCCACTTCCCTCTGTACTGGGATATAGAGTACGCAAACAGGCCCTTTACTGCAAATGGTCCACATTGACCAAGGTGCCCCATACTAGAACGCTAGAACACTAGAATAATACAGCACAGTACAGGCCCTTCAGCCCTCGATGTTGTGCCAACCCATATATTCCTTAAAAAAAAGTACTAAACCCACACTACCCCATAACCCTCTATTTTTCTTTCATCCACATGCCTGTCCAAGAGGCTCTTGCATACCCCCAATGTTTTAGCCTCCACCACCATCCCTGGCAAGTCATTCCAGGCATCCACAACCCTCTGTGTAAAAAACTTACCCCTGATGTCTCCCCTACACTTCCCTCCCTTAACTTTGTACATATGCCCTCTGGTGTTTGCTGTTCGTGCCCTGGGAAACAGGTACTGGCTATCCACCCTATCTATGCCTCTCATAATCTTGTAGACCTCTATCAAGTCCCCTCTCATCCTTCTACATTCCAAAGAGAAAAGTCCCAGCTCTTATAATGAGGTGACCAGAACTGAACACAGTACTCTAAGTGTGGTCTCACCAGAGATTTGTAGAGTTGTAACATGACCTCTCTACTCTTGAACTCAGTGCCCCTGTTAATGAAGCCCAGCATCCCATAGGCCTTCTTAACCATCCTATCAAACTTTGCAGCGACCTTGAGGGATGTATGGATTTGAACCCCAAGGTCACGTTTGCCAGCGTTTGGTCAGTAACCTTCCCAACCATTCCGATCCTTCTGAGTGACTGCTCAGATTTTGTTGCTTTTTTTTTTGGTTTGGAAGTTTGGTTTTGGAGAAAGAGAGGGGAGTTAAGGGTGAAGTTAGAATTTAGGGACAGGTACTTAGAGGAATTAGTGGGTAATTAGAGGTCAGGCTAAGTCTCCGTTCTGCTTTGAAAGGCCAGTGACGCAGATATGGGACATTAGTGGTCGGATGTTGGATATCAGGCTGGCAGAAAGAAGACAAGCCAACCATACCCCTCACCTCCACAGGCCAGCAAGTTATTGGTGGGTTCTGGAGTTCTGTGATAAATAAACTTGAATCTTGAATCCATGTACCTGACTAGATATTTTTTTAAGGTTGTCATTGCACCTGCTTCAACCACTTGCAGCTTATTCCACATACGTACCAACCTCTGTGGTAAAAAAAAAATGTCCCTCAAGTTCTTACTAAATCTTTCCCCTCTCTCCCTAAATCTATACTCCCTAGTTTCTGATTCCTCAAAACAGGGGAAAGCATTGTGTCCATCCAACCTGTCTATGCTCGTTTGTGATTTTATACACGTCTATAAGATCACCTCTCCATCTCCTGCATTCCAGGGCAAAGTTCCTAGCCTGTACAGTCCCTCCCTATAACTTTGTTGTTCAAGTCTTGGCAGCATAGTTGGCAGTAAATCTTCTCTGTGCTCTTTTCAGTGTGATAACACACACACAAACGCTGGAGGAACTCAGAAGGTCAGGCAGCATCTATGGAGAGGAATAAAGAGACAACGTTTCAGGCCAAGACCCTTGATCATGACTGGAAAGGAAGGGGGTAGAAAGCAGAAAGGGATGGTGGGGCAAGGGGTAGTAGTAAAAGTTGACAGATGATAGGTGAAGCCAGGTAAGGGACGGGGGGGGGGGGGGGGGGAAACAAAGTGAGAAGCTGCGAGGTGATAGGTGGAAATGGTTATAGGCAGAAGAAAGGACCCAATAGGAGAGGAGAGTGGATCATGGAAGAAAGGGAGGAGGAGGGGCACCAGCGAGAGGTAATAGTCAGGTAAAGAGAAGAGAAAGTGCAGGAGGAGAGCCAGAGTAAGGAACAGGATAGGAGATAAGGGGCAAGAGGGAAAAATTACCAGAAGTTATAGAAATTTATGTTTATACCATTAAGTTCAGGGCTACCTAAATGGAATATGAGACTTTGCTCCTCCAACCTGAGAATGGTGGGCCATGGACCAGCACGTCTGAATGGGAATGGAGATAGGAATTAAAATGGTTGGTCACCGGGTTATTCTCCTTGTGGCAGATGGAGCAGAGGTGCAAAAAATTCTAGTTTGATAGCATCTTTGCAATAGCAAGGTGAACAAAACTGAACACAATTCTCCAAGAGTGACCTCACCAGCAGCTTGTGAAACTGAAACATAACATCCTACATAACATGGCAGTGTATCAATTAGGCGCCCTACACGCAGAGGGCTCTCTCTCTCTCTCTCTCTCTCTCTCTCTCTCTCTCTCTCCCTCCCCCCCCCCCCCCCCCCCTCCCTCTCCCTCCCTCTCTCTCTCTCTCTCTCTCTCTCTCTCTCTCTTAGGGCATGGCCTATTAAGTGTACATGTTTTTCATCCCAGCAGGCTCACTTTGGCGCTCCCACACTGGAAGTTGCCCAGCCTGTACCGTTACTAATATGACTCAGTAGCTCATTTAAACATACAACTCCATTGTTGCTCTTGCTTTGCACATACACAACGGAGCCCAGAATAGCACCGCGCAGCACAATACAGTCCCTCCCACGCTCAATGTCGTGCCAAACCCACTTGAAACTTATAGATACCTTTCATGTATTGTACTGTACAGCTGCCATAATACAATAAATTTTATGACATGTCAGTAATAATAAACCTGATTCTGTTTCGGTTGAGTGCTAACAATCCCATCAACATCAGCTCTTCTCACAAAATGCTGGAGGAACTCATCAGGTCAGGCAGCTTCTACAGAAAGAAATAAAGAGTTGACTTTTCAGGGCGAGACCCTTCAACAGGACTCCTTCATCACATTAACTAACCCTTCATCGAGTGGTTAATGTGCTGTCTTGCAAATTCTTCTGCTTTGGACATGTGTTTGTTGTGTTTCAATGCATTCATGAGGGCAACACAATGGTTGACTCTTCGCTGGCCTTTGAATTGGTTCACCATGTCACACAGCTGAAGGGGCAGTTTGGGCCGAATGATCAGACTGCCCAGAACTGACCACATCCTTGGAATGCACAATAAAGCCAGCTCCCACGCCAACTCTGGGTATGTGTGTAGAACCTGGTCATGTCCAAAACTCAAGCGTTGATGAATTTTGAGGTAGTCAAGGGGCACTGGAAATGGGAATGAAGGATTACGAGCTGAGAACCCATACTGTCCATCAAAATTGGACGCTTGTTGTCTTTTGGTCTGTAGAATGGCAGTCACAAGATATCAAGGTAACGGGTCCAAATGACTGCAGATTTATTATTGATAACAATAATCTCATTGCAATTATAAGGTAAAAGAAACACTGAAGCTTTGGTTAAAGGTGACAATGTTATGGCCTTCAGTAATATATGTGAAATAATATTGATGGAATGGTTATTTAGAAACTACCTGATTGATCTCATTTGTCTTCTGCACATTGATTGCTTGTCAGTTTTCATGTAGCTTTTCATTGATTCTATTGTATTTCTTTGTTCTGCTGTAAACGCCTGCAAGAAAATGAATCTCAGGGCAGTATACAGTTACATATACATATTTCGATGATACATATCTCTGAACTCTGTAATTTGATTTACTGGTATTTACTGTATATATGCAGCACAATAATTTTCCTAAATTCAATGCTAAGAAAGTAACAGCATAGTCAACGATTTTAGCAGCCCTACAATCTTCAGGTTCCTGAACCAGAGTGGATAACTTCACTCACCACAGCTCCAAACTGATTCCACAACCTACCCTCTCAGTTTCAAGGACTCTTCACAGCTTACGTTCTCAGTATTATATTTTATTTGCACTGTTTGTCTTCTTTTTCGCAATGGTTATTTGTTAGTCTTTGTTTATGTATAAACGTGGAAGTTTCTGCAGAAGCTAGAAATTCAGGGAAACACGTGCAAAATGCCGGAGAACTTAGCAGGTCAGGTAGCATTTATGGAAAGGAATAAAGAGTCAATTTTTTTTCGGGCTGAGACCCTTTATCAGGACCCTTCATCAGTTTATGTATAGATTTCCATAAATTCTATTGCAATTCTTTATTTTCCTGTAAAGCGCTGGAGGAAAATAACTCTCAAGCTAGTATATGTAATATATATGTACTTTGATAATAAATTTACTTTGAACTTTGAACAAAATTGGAAGACTCTATGAAGGCATGATTTGGAATGTCGGAAATGCATGACACGGGTATCTCTGGCTACCAGTGGGATGGCGCAGTAGTGTAGAGTTAATTGTGTAACACTATTACAGAGCCAGAGACCTGGCTTCAATTCCTACCACTCTCTGTGAAGTGTTCGTACATTCTCTCTGTGACCATGTTGGTTTCCTCTCGTTTCTTCCCACATTCCAAAGCCATGTGGGTTAGTGTGTTAATTGGTCACACAGGTGTGACTGGGTTGTGCATGGGTTCTAAATTAAAAGAAGTAAATAATCTTTTTCCAGCTACTGCCTCTCTTTCTTTCTCCTCTCCCTCTTTCACTTTCACTGTGTCTTTTCATACTTCTATGAAATGGTAATTGATTTATTATTGTCTGGTTGATTCTATTTCTACAATTGCTGCAAGTCTTTCTGGGCATTTCCATAATTTTCTGTTTGTTAAATTTATTCCTATTTTACCTGACACTGTCAACTAGAATAGAAATAAACGTGTCAAGCATTTATTTTCTAGTGACCTGAAATGTTGATTTTTAGTACTTTCCATAGATGCTGCCTGACCTACTGTGTTCCTCCAGCATTTTGTGCGTTACTCAAGATTTCCAGCATCTACAGAATGTCTTGTGTGTACGATGTGGCATTGCTTTTGTTTTCCCTTTCTGTTCAAATATATTTAATTCGCTGTTAAACAATCAAGGTGAATGTTATTTTGTGAATGATCCTCTTTTTTTAAAAGACACTGTAGCAAAGGTACTTAATATATATGAACAAAAAAATTATCCTAAAGAGTTCATATTGTTCCAAAATCAATCTTATCATTTATTCCTGAGAAAATGTGGGCCATTTACAAACTAACCAACTGTTTCTCTGTGTAAAACACTATTTAGTTAGATATGACTTCGAGAATTCACAATTTGATGTTATCGATTAGGCTCATTCTTTTTATATTTTATACAAATTCAGAATCAGAATCAGGTTTAATATCACAGGCATATGTCAAGAAATTTGTTGTTTTGTCACAGCGGTACATTGCAATACACAGTAATAAAAGAACTACAAATTACAATAAGAAATATATATAAAATATAAATTAAATAAATAGTGCAAAAAGAGAACAAAAACAAAGAAGAAAATGGTGAGGTACACGCATTCATTATTTGCTTATTTTTTCTATTATTTGCACGATTTGTTCTTTTATTCACACATCGGATGATTGACAGTCTTTGTTGTGTGGGGTGTTTTAATGGATTCTATTGTGCTTCTTTGGTTGTGGCTGCCTGTAAGAAGATGAATCTCAAGGTTGGATACAGTACGCATTCTTTAAGCTCAACAAAAGCCACTGTCATATTGATTGGAGAGCTTGTAGTCTTTTCAGCTGGAATTGGTTCAGTTTAATGACATCAAAAATCAGAGCATCATACAGAACAGAAACAGTCCATTGTAGTCAACCTTGTGCATGCCAACCATTATAGTACTGTCAGAGTGAATTTCTTGGGTTTGGGTCATTCACACTTAGCAAATGGCTTCGGCCACCAGTCTTCTGTTTCACAAAGTACTGTGGATTGAGTTCATAATGAAGCATTTCCTAAAAGCTGTGAATACCAGACACTGCTGACGCCGTGGTTTGACCAGATGCTGTAGTTTCGAAGACAGTATTATCTACACTTTATAAATATGAATTGTCCTCTATGTTAGCACGTAAAATACCAAATAAATGTATTGTGGATTTAACTTGCATTCCGAAAGGCTGAGAATACCAACCCAGACATGTGGGCGTCAGAAGGAAAGGATGAAGTCAGACGGTGTGATGTTTTGTATGTAGCTTCAAAAGAAAGCATTGTCTATGCATTGTCTGTACCTTGTAAATAGGGATTGCCCTTTGTGTTTAGCAAATAAATATCGAGCCCACATTGGGCTGGCAGACCTTTTCCACCAAAGGGTCTCCGTATGATGCTTGCAGTGCCTTGTTGTTTCAAATAAAGAAGCTTTGTACCAACCAGTAACTCGCTCTCCCACAATTTCATCCACACTACAACAATACTAATCCCGTTTTCCTATATTAGGCCAACTGGTGTAAGTTCTTTGCCTATATACTGAGAGCAGAAATATAGCCAGGTGATCAGACTTGCCAAAGTGCAGGCGTAGGATGGCGTGCTAAGCCTTCTTCAGGGTGGTGTAACAGTAGTAGACTATGTTGGCTCATCTAGTTCCAAAGGTGACATGTTGGTGGTAGCTTCTCGGAAATGTCTTCAAGCTAGCCTGCAATGTTTCAGAAGGTGCTGTGATGTTACAGCTGTACAAGACATTGGCGAGACCCCACACGGAATATTGTGTGCAGTTCTGGACTTGATACTACAGTATAGGAAGGATATAGTTAAATGGTACTGGCATTGATGAGGGTTCAGAGGAGGTTTACAGGAATGATCCTGGCTCTGAGGAGGACTTGTTGGCTCTAGGTAGGTATTCCCTAGAGTTTAGAAAAACAAACAGGTTTAACTGAAATCTACCAAATATTGAAAGACCCAGAGTGGAGAGGATGCTTCTGATAGTGGGAGAGTCGAAGACAAGAGGGCAAAGTGTCAGAATAGAAGGATGTCCCTTTAGAACAGAAACGAAATGGATTTTTGTTTAGCCAGAGGGTGGTGAATCTGTGGAATTCATTGCCTCATATAGACAGATCATTGGGTGTATTTATAGATATGAACCTATGAAATTGATAGGTTCTTGTTTAGAAAGGGCATCAAAGGTTACGGAGTTAAGGCAGGAAAATGGAAAAATAACTCAGCCAATACTGAAAAGCAGAGTAGGCTCCATGGGCCAAACATCTTATTTCTGGTCCTATGTCTTACGGTCTAACTAAAGACTGTACAGAAAAATATTCTCAAGGAGGACTTGCATTATAAAAGGAGATTGGATAGACTGGAACTATTTCCCTCGGCTGAGGGACGCCCTTACAGATGTTCACAAAATGATGAGGGACATAGATAGTGTATTTCCCCTACAGCAGGGAGGTCTTTCACTACTTTCCCTCCAGGTGCTCTGGTTCCTCCAACAGTCCAAAGGTGTACCGGTGGTAGGTTGGTTGGTCATTGTAAATTGTCCCGTGATTAGGCTAGTGTTAAAGTGGAGGTTGCTTGCCAGCATTGCTCGATTGGCTGGAAGGACAATTTCTGTGCTGTATCTCAATAAATAAATAAAATGTTTTAAGGTGAGAGTGAAAGGTTTAAAGGGGATAGGTTTTCCAGAGGGTGGTAGCTATATGAGTGAACTGCCAGAGAAAGTGATGGAGGTAAATACAATTACTTTGTCTAAAAGATATTTGGACAGATGCATGAATTGGAAAGATTTAAAGGGATATAGGTCAAAGACAGGCGAATGAGGTGAACTGATGTCCAAATGGAGATGTTGGGCTGAGGGCCGGTTTCCGTGCCATATGAATCTATTGTTTTTATGATGTCCCAATGCTTATACTCAGTGTCTCAGGCTATGAAAGCAATTATAACAAATGACTTCTTCCCGAGTAAATCCACCTATGCTGCCACTTTCATACTGATATGTTTATAGAAAAATTGAGTTTGTGTTACATTGTCATTTTAATTTACATCTGTCTTTAAAGGTTTCTTTACTTCATCAAACTGCATAAACTTTATGAAATTATTGATAATTAACATTTGGATTTTTAAAAAAATGGAACATATTCAAAAATCTAAATGCAAATATTTAAATATGCAGATTAAGATGACTTTGCTGAAGATTGGAAAACGACAACGTTATGTTTTAAATATTATTCCATGATCTCATTTAAACCATCATTAGGTACGCAATTTGCATATTATTAATTAGTGTCTTTGCATCAGGCCCAGACACCTATTGCTCTCTGTGTAAAAAAAAACTTCCTCCTCGTGTCATTTTTAATCTTCCCCCCTCTAAACATAAAAGCATATCCTTTGGTGCTCTATAATTTTACCCTGGGGAAAAAATTCTGCCAGATTCCCCTATTTAAAACCCTCTGTCAGGCCTCTAGTGTCCTAGTTATTCTCAGAATGAACTATCACTCCAATACTAAACTCAGATTGAAGATTTTTAAAGATTAACTTTATTTGTTGCATGTACTTCGAAACATCAAAAAGGTACCATGAAATGTGTGGATTGAGTCAAATGAAAGCAGCAAGGATTGTGCTGGGGACAGCCCACAAGTTTTGCCATGCATCCGGCACAAGCATAGCATTCCCACAACGTACAAACCCTAACCTGTACATCCTGTGAATGTGGAAGGGGACCGTGGAACCAGGAGGAAACCCACACAGCCATGGTGAAAATGTACATGCAAACCCCTTATAGAAAACAGTGGCAATCGAACCCCAGTCGGTAATCGTTGGCACTCCAAAGCGATTGCAGTAACCACAACGCTACTATGCTGCCCGTTATGTTTTGTAACTTCAAAACATTAAACTAATTCAAAGAAAGACACGTGAGTCCGAAAAGTGAGTCTATCTTCGTGTTTTATTTTAATCGAGGCGCACACATATCTTGTGTTTCACATGTAGTGTGATGACATATGCATTTCATGTATTTATTCATATAACCTGTAATGAATTATTTAAATGAACAAGAATGCTTAACCAAACAATATGTTTACAAGACTCCAACTCAATATGGAATGCATCTCAACTATATACACAATATATTATATAATACAACTACTATATACAGACATCCACAACAAAGTCAGTTTTAAATTGTCCCATTCAGCCCTAAAGATGCTTTCACTGTGGAAGCTTTCTTACTCCTTGCTGGATACCTGGAGCCTTCAGTGTAATATCTTTGAAATGCCATTCAAATTGAACCAGTGTCCAGTTCCATTTGAATTGATTTGCCATTCACTTTTGGTGTAAGCCATATTGCTTGTCTATTGTTAATTTCCTCACTGTAAATCTCAAGGCTACACAGTCCTGTGTCACTCTCAGCATTATCAGATTTTTTTTTCCATCAACAGCATGCAGATCAGTGCTTGTTTTGAAACTATAACTTGACTTTTTAGCTTTTTCTCTTCCACTTATTTTGACTGCCCAATATGCTCTTTATTCTGGATGTGTCCTACTTTGTTGCATTTTCTGCAAGTTCCACCTTTGAACCTGCCTTGGTCTGGTATGCGTGAACCCTTGTCATAATGGTAACACAACTTGTTCAGCCAGGCAGGTTTCTGTTCAAGCATTGCAATTTTGTTCACATCCACTTTCATTCCTGACTGCAACTCAATTGAGTCTGTCTGCTGTTTCCATTGATACAGTGGTTTCAACTGTTACCTTAAATGTAAATTGTGCTTCTGTTAGGAGCCATTTTTGAATGTTTTCTTGTAAGATTCCACAAACTAAACGATCTCTCAGTTTCTCAATCAATGAACTGACAATGCTCAGACAATCTCTTCAATTTAGCCACATATGTTGAAATGGACTCCCCATCTCTTTGATTCTGCTTGTAAAACCTAAAGTGTTCTACAATCAACAATGGCTTCAGTTCTAAACGTTCCTGCAATACTTTTACAATAGCAGCAAAGCTCATTTCTGCTGGTTTGGTTGGAGTAGTCAAACTTCGAAGCAAACTATATGCCTTTAATTCCAAAGCACACAGCAAATTTCTTATTGTCTATTTCATTTGCCTCAAAATACGGTTCAATTTGCTTAGTATATAAAATCCAGTTACAAGTTGTGTAATGAAGCATGTCTATCTTTCTGATGTAGCCTGCTATTTTCTGCTCTTTTTTATGATTATTATTACCTGGTACTCACTCTTTATGAACCTTTGAATTCTTGCATTTTCTGCCTCGGCCATTGTTAGGTTTTGTAGCTTCAAAACATTAAACTAATTCAAAGGAAGACATGGAAGTCCAAAATGTGTCTAACTTTGGGTGTTTTACTTAGTTAGGCACATACATATCACGTGGTAGTATGACGATATATGCAATTCACATATTTGTACATATAAACCATAATGAATTATTTAAATGTACAAGAATGTTTAATCAAACAATATATTTACAAGATTACTCAAATATTATTGATGTATTAAATACACAACACTGTCCCCACTGAGAGTTGTGATATTGAATTGAAGACTAATTAGATGGGTTAACACCGCTGAGTGTAGAAGAAAGCAGAGAGATCTCTCAATATCCCGATTACTAGTTGCCCCGGAAAAAAAATACCTATACTGATAAAATAATGCAAATTGTCAACAATGTAGAGTAACAGAAATGGGTACAGTGAGTAGTGGACAAGCCCAGTCCATCATGGGCACAGGCTTCCCCTCTATTTAAAACACCTAGAGCATGTGCTCCTACATGTTCATGTGTCAGACAGAACGCCTCCTAATTGTCAGTATCATATTTGCTTTCACCACTTCCTCTGGCAGAATGTTCTGGCCACCTTCCTCTCTCTCTGTGAATAATATTTGTCTCATATGTCTCTTTTAAATTTTGCTCTTAAACCTTATAAATATGCCCCCTAGTGTCTGACATTTCTATCCTGTGTATAAGTCTATGAGTACCCACCCTACATATCCGTATATCTCAAAATGAAAGTCAAAGTAAAATTAATTATCAAAGCACATGTATGTTACCATATATTGCCTTGAGGTCCATTTTCTAGCAGGCATTTATAGGGAAGTAAAGAAATAACACCATAAGACATAGGAGCAGAATTAGGACATTCAGCCCATCAAGTCTGCTCCGCCATTCCATCATGACTGATCCTGGATCCCACTCAACGCCATACACCTGACTTCTCGCGATATCCTTTGAAGCCCTGACCAATCAGGAAACTATCAATTTCTGCCTTAAATATACCCACAAACTTGGCCTCCACTGCAGTCTATGACAGAGCATTCCACAGGTTCACTGCTCTCTGGCTAAAAAAAGTTCCTCCTTACCTCTGTTCTAAAGGTTCACCCCTCAGTTTTGAGGCTGTGCCCTCTAGTTCTGGACACCCCCGCTATAGGAAACATCCTCTCCACATCCACCTTATCTAGTCCTTTCAATGAGATCCAGCCGCATTCTTCTGAATTCCGGTGAGTACAGGCCCAAGCTGCAAACATTCCTCATATGTCAACCCTTTCCTTCCCAGAATCATCCTCATGAACCTCCTCTGGACTCTCTCCAATGACAACACATTCTTTCTGAGATATGGGGCCCAAAACTGTTGACAGCACTCCAAGTCCAGCCTGACTAGTGTCTTATAAAGCTTCTGCATTAACTCCTTGCTTTTATATTCCATTCCCCTTGAAATAAATGCCAACGTTGCATTTGTCTTCTTTACCACAGACTCAATTTATAAATTAACCTTCTGGGAGTCTTGCACAAGGTCTCCTAAGTCTCTCAGCACCTCTGATGTTTGAACCTTCTCCCCATTTAGGTAATAGTCCATACTATTGTTCCTTTTCCCAAAACGCATTATCAAACATTTCCCAACACTGTATTTCATCTGCCACATTTGTACCTATTCCTCTAATTTGCCTAAGTCCTGCTGCAATTGCTTTGCCTCCTCAGCACTACCTATCTTTGTATCATATGCAAACTTTGCCACAAAGTCATCAATTCCATTATCCAAATCACTGACAAACAATGTGAAAATTAGCAGTCCCTATACTGACCCCTGAGAAACACCTCTCGTCACTGGCAGCCAACTAGAAAAGGACCCCTTTTCTTCCCACTCACTACCTCCTGGCTGACAGCCATTCCTCTATCCATGCAGGTATCTTTCCTGTAACACCATAGGATTTTATCCTGTTAAACAGCCTTATGCGTGGCACGTTATCAAATATCCAAGCTGAATGACCTCCACTGCCTCTCCTTTGTCCACCCCGCTTGTTACTTCCTTAAAGAATGTTAACAGATTTGTCAGGCAAGATTTCCCTTTACAGAAACCATGCTGACTTCGATTTATTTTATCATTAGTCTCCAAGTACCCCAAAACCTCATCATTAATAGTAAACTCCAACACTTTCCCAACCACTGAGGTTAAGGCTAACTGGCCTATAATTTCCTTTCTTTTGCCTTCCTTACTTCTTTAAGGGAGTATGGACATTTGCAATCTTCCAGTCCCTCAGGAACCATGCCAGAATCAAGTGTTTTTTGAAAGATCATGACCAATGCGTCTGTTATCTCTTCATCAACCACTCTCAGGACTCTGGGATGTAGTCCATCTGGTCCAGGTGACTTATCCACTTTAAGACCTTTGAGTCTGCCTAGCACTTTTTCCTTTGTAACAGCAATGACGCTCACTCCTGCTCCCTGACACTCACAGACAGCTGGCAGTCTGATAATGTCTTCCACAGTGAAGACAGATGCAAAGTACCCATTGACCCCCATTACTACCTCACCAGCATCATTTTTCAGTGGTCCAAATTCAACTCTCACCTCCCTTTTACTTTTTATATAACTGAAAAAAACTTTAGTGTCCTGCTTTATGTTATTGACCAGCCTGCCTTCATATTTCATATTTTCCCTTCCTTTAGCTTTTTTAGTTGCCTTTTGTTGGATTTTAAAAGCTTCCCAATCATCCAACTTCCCACTCACTTTTGTTACCTTATATGCTCTTTCCTTGGCTTTTATGCAGTCCCTAACTTTCCTTGTCAGCCATGGTTCCCTAGCCCTGCCACTTGAGAATTTCTTCTATGGGACATATCTATCCTGCAGCTTGTGAACTATTCCCAAAAACTTCAGCTATCTCTGCTGTGCCATCATCCCCACCAGTATCCTCCTCCAATCCACCTGGGGCAAGTTCTTCCCGTATGTTTCTGTTATTCCCTTTATTCCATTGTGATACTGATACATGTGACTTATGCTTCTCCCTCTCAAATTGCAATATGAATTCAATCATATTAATATCACTACCTCCATAGGGTTCCTTTACATTAAGCTCCCTAATCAGATCTGGGTTATTACACAACAGACAATCGAAGATAGCCTTTCCCTAAGTAGGCTCAAACACAAACTACTCTAAAAAGTCATTTTGTAAGCATTCAATAAATTCCCTCTCTTGCAATCCAACACCAACCTGATTTTCCCAATCCCCTGGCATACTGAAGTCCTCTATTGCAATTGTGTCATTACCCTTATTACGCGCCTTTTCCAGTTCCCTTTGCAATCTCAATCCCACATCTTGGCTACTATTTGGAAGCCATAATTTTTTTTACCCTTGCAGTTTCTTAAATCCACCCACAAACTTTCAACATTCTCTGACCCTATGTCACCTCTTTCTAAAGATGTAATTCCATCTCCTACCAACAGAGCCACACCACTGCCTTATTTCCTGTCCTTTTGATACAAAGTATATCCTTTGATGAAATACAATAGAATTTACAAAAAAAACTATACATAAACAAAGACTGACAAACAACCAATGTGCAAAACAAGACAAATTGTGCAAATAAAAACAATAATGAGAACAGTTGTAAAGAGTCCTTGAAAGTGAGTCTGTAGGTTGTAAAATCAGTTTAGTAGTGAGTGAAGTTATCCACGCTGGTTCAGGAGCCGAATAGTTGTCGAATAATAACTATTCCTGAACCTGTTGGTGTGGGACCTATTGCACTTGTCACTATGATATAGAAAGTGAAAATTGAGTACATTTATAAATAGCATTACATTTTAAAGCATCTAATTCTACATCCTCTGCTGGCACTGCCTTGATAAATTACTCTCCTGTTGAGGCAAAAAAGTGCTTAGAAAACGATAACAATCTTGCCCATCTGTCATCTACCATTGCTGGGGATGAAGTATTTACAGCCATTTCATAGAATGCTTTACAAAAGTAAGACACAGCTCAAAACAATCAAGCAAGTTAGGGGAAATCGTATATCACAAACACAAGGAAAACAGGCGCGGCCAATTATCAGGATGTGTCTTTCCAAAGCACTGAGTGAAACGCATATTACTTGCAGATGACCAAAGTAGTGAATCTTGGAGCTGTTGAAATTGAGCTGTCCAAATTGAATTTATTTCCTCTGGAACCCGAACAATTATTTTCCCTTGGACCACATTCAGTCAATTGTTGAAAAGAATTTCTTAGGTTCGGGTCTTGGCTGCTGATTAGATTATGGCCCACCGCTACTCATCTCTCTTCAGATACACTGGGTAGTGGTTTAGTGTCAGTAAGATTTGGTAGCACTATAACTCAGCTGGCCCTCCCTAGGAAGTGAAGCATAAGAAGTATTCTGATGTCAATCAGGTAATATCTAGAAGGTAGTTATAGTCATAGTCATATAATACTGTAGAAGGTCCATTAGCCAACGCATCCTTGCAGTCATCTATTCAAATCCAGTTTCCCAGCACTTGGCCTGTGGCCACCTACCCATATAACGTCCATATCTTGGCATCTGTGTTCATTTATTATTACACGTACTAAGATAAGCAGGTCTTGCATACTGGATACACAAATCAAATCATTACACAGTCTATTGAACTAAAATAAGATTTTTTAAAAACTGAAAACATAAGTTGTTGAATTACTAAAAGTGAGTCTGCATGTTGTGGAATCAATGTGGTGTTGTGAAAGTGGAGTTATCCTGGTTCAAGAGCCTGATTGTTGGAAGGTAATAACTGTTCCTGAACCTGGTGGTGTGGGATCTGATGCTCCTGTGTGAGCCACTCGATGGTAGTAATGAGAAGAGGTCGTAGGATGTCATGGTAGCATAGTGGTTAGCACAATGCTTTACAGTACAGGCAATCCGGGTTCAATTCCCTTTGCTGCCTGTAAGGAGTTTATTTGTTCTCCCCATAACTCACGTAGCTTTCCTCCAGGTCCTCTGGATTCTTCCCACAATCCAAAGACGTACCTGTTAGTAGGTTAATTTGTTGTTGTAAATTGTCCTGAGATTAGGCTAGGGTTAAATCAAAGGATTGCTGGGTGGTGGGGTTCGAAGGGCTGGAAGGTCCTATTCCGGGTCGTAGCTCAATTAAAAATAAAGAGAGGGTGGCCTGAAAGTTGGGGGCCCTTGATCATGAATGCTGCTTTCCTGTGGCAGCTCCTTGTCAATGCGCTCAATGTGGGGTGGACTTTGTCTGTGATGGACTGGGCTGTATCCACCAAGTTCCGTGGACGTTTCTGATCTTGGGGATCGGTGTTTCCATAGTTAGGATACTCAAAGTTTGTCAGTGTTTTATGTGACATACTGAATCTACACAAATTTCTATAAAGTGTTCCTAATATTTATACCCTTTCTGTCTCAATATGTCTTTTTCGGAATCAAAATCAGAGTTTGATTCAACGTCACTGGCATTTATCATGAAATCTGTAGTTTTGTAGCAGCAGTACAGTGTTGTACATAATAATAGAGGCTGCTGTCTTGTTGCAGTGCTCCTTGTAAATCTGCTGAACAGTAGGGAAGGTTGTGGTGATGGACTGGGCTGTATCCACCACTTTCTGTATTCCTTTCCATTCCTGGGCGTTGTACAACGCCTTTGGAACCAGGTTGGCATTTCACATTTACGAGCTCCTTGAGCTGCCCCATCGAGCCCTCGATTATTGAAGTTGGTATTGGAATTGGTTTATTATTGTCACACGTAACAAGACAGAGTGAAAAGCTTGTCTTGCACACTGTTCATTTGACATGCCAGTGTCCGGAGTCAAAGAGTGACCAAACTTCTATCAACTTTGGAAGAGATCAAACTGACTCACATCATGTACTAGTTGCATTTTAGTGTCTCTCTTAAAGTTGTTTATAAACTATAAAAAAAAGAATCAATGAAACAATTAGAAAGATTTTTAAAGTATTTAATAATTAAAATAGTTATAAATAATTAACACCATTTAAAATATATTTTCCTAAAACATAGAAGGAAATCTCTATCCATTGAATTGACTAGCTTTCAAAATGATCCCATAACCCTACTGATTTTCTGTCACCCATTATTCCTACATCCTCTTCAACTCACTCCTCCCAGTCTCCTCTATTCACCTACACACCAGGGGCAATTTACAGAAGCCAATTAATCAGCAAACCTGCACAGCTTTGGAATGTGGGAAGAAACCAGAGCTCCCGGAGGAAATTCAGAGTCACATGGAGAAAGTGCAGAGTCCACACAGGGAGCACCAGTGGCCGGGATTGAACTCTGGTCTCTGGAGATGTGAGGTGCTGCCAGCTGCATCTATATCGTGTCCTTGAAAAGAAAAAATCATCAAAAAACATTGAAGTGAATCTAAGAAGAACATCGAATACAGAGCAGTACAGTGTGTGAACAGACCCTTCAGCCCATTATGTTGTGCTAAACTAATTAACCTAGCAATGAAACACCTAAATAAACTAATCTCTTCTGCCTACATGAGGTCCATCTCACACCAGTCTCTGCGTATTCATGTGTCAGTCTAATGCTGATATCATACCTGTCTCAGGCAGTACATCCAAGTACCAACCGCTCTTTGTGTAAAAAAACTTGCCCCGCACATCTTTTTTGAACTTACCCCTTCTCAACTTGCATGTATGCCGTTTAGGGAAAGGTATTGTTGTCTTGTTTCATTTTGACTTTTGGATCTGAAATGTTAACACTGTTCTTCTCTCCACAGATGTTGCCTGACCTGACGTTTGAGTCCAGAAGTCAAGGCCTGAAGGCTAAGCCCACGACCGATGAATCCCGGGGCTAAGTTTGAAGTTGGTGGTCCGATGTCAAGAAGTCTGAGATTCTGCTGCAAAGAACTAGAGGCCTGGAGGCCAAAAGAAGCTGCAGAAGGTTGTAAATCTAGTCAGCCCCATCTTGGACACTAGCCTACAAAGTACCCAGGATATCTTTAGGGTGTCTCAGAAAGGCAGCGTCCATTATTAAGGACGTCCAGCACCCAGGGCATGCCCTTTTCTCACTGTTACCATCAGGTAGGAGATACCAAAGCCTGAAGGCACATACTCAGCGATTCAGGAACAGCTTCTTCCCCTCTGCCATCTGATTCCTAAATGGACATTGAAGCTTTGGATACAACCTCACTTGTTTTAATATGCAGTGTTTCTGTTCTTGCACATTTTTAATAATCTGTTCAATATATGTATTTGATTTACTTGTTTATTTATTATTGTTTTATTTTATTTATTATTAGTAGTATTTTTCTCTCTCTCTCTGCTAGATTATGTATTGCGTTGAACTGCTGCTGCTAAGTTAACGGATTTCTTGTCACATGCCGGTGATAATAAACCTGATTCTGATTCCTGTCCTGGGGGTTGGAGGTCCATTTGTACATGTGAGTGGAAGGGAAAGGGACTTGATTTGCTGTTGTCATCTTGTTTTGTTTTAGTTGTTGGGGCTGCTTGTGTTGTTCTGCTGAACAAAGTGGGCATGCTGTTTTGGTGCCAGAAAGTGTGGTAAAACCTGTGGGTTGCCCCCCAGCACATTACTGACACATCGCACTGTATGTTTCAATGCACATGTGATAAATAAATCTGAATCTCACAGCTATTTCACTCCATTGAAATGAAGGGAATTGTTGTTTCGTACCTGGTCTAATGATGGATTCACTAGGATTACCACTGGGAAATTGCAACTATCTGTCAGGACGCTGGAGCAGGGATCCAGTTACAGACCCAGTACTGTGCACACAGTGATATTCATTGAGTAACAAATCCCAAGGTGTAAACAAAATCAGCGCCACAGTTCAGGCAGAGATCAAAACATCCAGAAAAATCCAAAAACCAAAATCTGGAAACAGGCAGAGTCAATATTCAGACGGACAGAGTACAGATACAAATGCAGGAAAGGCTCAAGAAAATTCACTGGCACAATCCGGCAACAAACAAGTGAAAACACAGGACTGAAATACACTGAGCAATAAACAGAGAGGCAGATGATAGGTGGAGCACTATGTGACACAGGTGGCAGCAGTACAGGTAATAATGAGAAACAGATGAGAGACAGAGTACTCAGTGATACAGGGGCCGGACTAGAGCAGGAGCGGGGACAGGAGCACATGGCAATACAAAACTACAAATTGACAGCTAGGGGGAAACACACAAAAAGACAGCGTTCAGCTGGAGGTATTGACACTATCTTGTGCCCCATGAGGAATCCAGGATCCTTGTGGAGCGCTCTTTGGAGTTCCCAGCAAAGAAGAGAGCCCTGTAAGGCTGAAACTTGCATGTTAATGCAAAATCTCTGAATTTGTTAGCATGCACACAGGGAAATGATGGTGTTTCCAAAAAGAGCTTCCAGCAGTTCCCACTGTGCTCTGGCCCACCAGCAGGAGTAAAAAAAAATAAACTTTTATGTATTTCAATGGAATCTCTGCATTCAAAAGTCTTTTGATTCCTCCTTCAGCTTGACATTTATCATAAGCTTTAGACCTTGGCAACACTCCAGTGTGCTGGCAACAGCATAGCTGTTATTTGTATTGATCTGTGAAAGAAAATTGCAATGTGCTTGGCCGTGTGTACAGAATGACACCATGAAATTTAATTCAAACCTGTATAAACACACAATACTGTAGATATAATTTAAATGTGCACCTTTCCTAATGTAATCTAATCACTGACGATGGCTGGTAAAGCACTCAGGGAAACATTGTTGGGCACAATAATTAAATGACAATTTATGCAATGTTGTAGATCTCTTTGAAAACATTTAAGGATACCTGATGCACTTATTTAATCTGTAGATAATTAGAGGTGTATTGGTTGACTGAGTGTAATCAATTATTAAATTGGTCTAGAATTTTTAATAGGCGGAAAATTGAATAATCAATTGTGTTGTCATTCAGTGAGTTGATATACTTGAGATATGATGGCGTGTTGACATTTGATCCATATACTGTGCTCTGAGCCTTTTCATATCATTGCATTAAGAAAACAAACACTGATGCTGCAATCATTAGCATCTCACCGAAACTTGTTATCTTACTGATGAATCACATTCAATATATCATTACGGCAGCTGACATTTTATTTAAATCCCCGAGTAGTTTGCTGAATGAATCTTGAATGCAACCGTTTTTAATACAACATTCCTCATCACTGATTTTTGTTAAATAAATAATCTGCTCTGTCGTACATTTATTCCTCAAACTTTTAATAGCTTTATTGACTTCAGTGATAATATTTCTCACTAGCAATAATGTATAAACAAAGATAGATGGGTGAGGATATAATGTTATTTGCTGAAGTGTTTAATTAAAGTGCAAAATGTGCTCTAGCATGTAGGAATGATGAGAGCATTGCTAGTTGATACTGTACAGAGTTTCAGGTTGTTTGTTTTTGATTGAGATGTACTAGGGGTGGGGTGTGCCAAAGAACAAGGGGAAAACAGTGGAATGATTTGAAGCTGGAACACACTGCCTGAAGGAGAAGTGGAGGAGGAGACTCCTACAATATTTAAAGAGTACAATTCATTGCTTGAGCTTGCAAGGCTTGGGACTTACACTATAAAACCATAAGACACAGGAACAGGATTAGGCCTAAAGAATCTGCTCCACCATTCAACCACGCCTGATTTGTTTCTCCTTTTCAACCCCACTCCCTTACCTTCTTCCCATAACCCTTGACGCCCTTACAAATCAAGAAGCCATCAAGCTCCGCTTTATATACACCTAATGACTTGGCCCCCACAGCTATCTGTAACAATAAATTCTACAGATTCACCACCCTCTGGTTAAAGAAATTTCTCCTTATCCCTGTTCTAAAAGGACGTCCTTCTATTCTGAGGCTGTGCCCTCTGGTTCTAGACTCCTCCACTAAAAGCATTGTAGAGGCAAATACGTTAGAGACATTGAAGAGACTCTTAGATAGGCACATGGATAATAGAAAATGGAGGATGATGGGGGAGGCAAAGGTTAGATTGACCTTGTAATCAATTGAAATCTCAGCACAACATTGTGAGCTGAAGGGTTCCTACTGTGCTATACTGTTCTATGTTCAAAGTGGAAGCATTCTCTCCAGGTCCACTCTATCTAGACTTTCAATATTCAACAGGTTTCAATGATATCCCACCTCACTCTTCTAAACTTTGGTGTTCTGGAAAGTGGCAGATGTTTACTTTGTCAGTCTGATACAAGAAAAAATGTGACATGTATTCAATTTTTAAGAAATGCTGAACCTGATTTCAAAATATTGCTCCACTGGCATCAGTTCACTTTAAATTCTCCTGTCCATACGTCAACAATGTGGTAATATTTCCCAATGTCCTTCCGTTGTGACATTGTACTGTATTTGTCTCTTCAAGTCCCAATCAACTATTGATATATCACATCCTTGAGTCTGCCCTCCTGTCTTGAAAACACTGCAAACCAAACCGCATTGTTCACTTCTAGGTTGGATGAACAAGGTTGAATCATTCCTGAATGCTTGAAATTCATTTACTTATAGGATGAGGGTTGTAGATTCAGCCAACTCCATTGCAACCACAACCCTCCCCACCATAGAGGCAGGAAAGTTGTTTCCACTGGTAGGAAAGTCTAGAACTAGGGGACATAGCCTCAAGATTCAGGGGAGTAGATTTAGGATGGAGATCAGGAGGAACTGCTTTCTCCAGAGAGTGGAGAATTGAGGAATTCTCTGCCCAATGAAGCAGTGAAGGCTACCTCAGTAAATATATTTAAGACAAGATCGGATAGATTTTTGCATTGTAGGGGAATTTAGGATTATGGGGTAAAGGCAGGGAGGTGGAAATGAGTCCATGGCCAAATCAGCCATGATCTTATCGATTGGCAGAGCAGGCTCGACGGGCCTTATGTTTCTTATGTTCTTATTTCCAGAGGTGGTGCTTTAGGAAAGTGGCATCCATCACTAAGGGCCCTCTCTATCCAGGTTATGCCTCCTTCTCAATACTAACATGAGGGAGAAGGTACAGGAGCCCGAAGACCCACGGTCAACGCTTTGGGAAATGCTTTGTCCCCTTTGCCATCAGATTTCTGAACATTCCATGAACACTACTTCATTATTCCTTTCCAATGAAAGCATTATTTATTTACACTCAGTGGCCACTTTATTATGTACAGCCTGTATTTAATAAAGTGGCCACTAAGAGTATGTTTGTGGACAGCTGCTGTAGACCATCCACTTCAAACTTTGATGTGCTATGCATTCAGAGATGTTCTTCTGCACTGTTGTAATGCGAGGTTACTTGAGTTACTGTTGCCTTCCTGTCGGCTTGAATCATTCTAGCCATTCTCCCCGCACCTCCCTCATTAAGAATGTCCTTTGCCCTCAGAATTGCTGCTCACTGGATGTTTTTGTTTTTCACCCTATTCTCTAGAGACTGTTGTGCATGAAAATCCCAGGAGATCAGCAGCTTCTGCGATGCTCAAAGCACCCTGTCTGGCGCCAACAATCAGTCCATGCTCAAAGTCACATTCCTTCCCCATGCTGACGTTTGACCTGAACAATAACTGAAAGCCCTGACCATGTCTGCATGCTTTTATGCACTGCGTTGCTGCCGCATGATTGGCCGACTAGATATTTGCGCTAACACTCAGGGGTAAAGGTGTACCTAATAAAGTGGCCACTGAGTGGAAAGTCTGTCTTGCAAACTGCTCATTCCGATCAATTCATTACACAGTGCCCAGAGTTAGTACAAGGGAAAGCAATAATGAATGCAGAATAAAGTGTTGCTGTTACAGTGCAGGCAGGCAATCATAATAAGCTGCTGCTTCTCTGGCATTTGTTCTTTTCGAGTGAGCTCACATTTGGAAAGCAGTGCTTTAAATTAATTTAAAGCTGTGTTTGTGTCTTAGTCCCAATATTAATAGAAATGGGAAAATAATGAAATAAGTAAACTCGGAGTAACTGGAATCAGTAAGCTGCCCAAAGTGGGGGTTGGAGGTGCAAGCTGGGGGGGGTTTCTCTTTGTAGATGGGAAACTGTGAGTCGATCGAGTGCTTGTGGCAAAGAAGTAGCGTGTTCTTCCATCCCAGAATGATCTCTCCATCTTTTTATGAACCAGATCTTTGTCATTCAAAATACCATTTATTGGACTATATTTGCGCTGGGCAAAATATAAAGAACAGAAGAGGAAGAGGAAGAGGAAGGATGGTGTGCTAGATTTCAATCAGGATCTGTTCAAACATTCAGCCAATCTGCTAACTTCCACCAATTTTAAAAAACTCCCACAAATGAACATAGAACGTACAGGTTCTTTGGTCCACAATGTTGTGCCAACCTTTTAACCTACTCTAAGATCAACTGAACCCTCCTCTCCGACAGAACCCTCCATTTTTCTATCATCTGTGTGCCTATCTAAGAATTTCTTACATGTCCTTGAGAAATATAAATTTAAATTAAATAAGCAGTGCAAAAAGAGGGCAAAAATAGTGTGGTAGTGGTAATATTCATAGGTTGGTTCATTCTCCATTCAGAAGTCTGTTGATGAAAGGAAAGAAGCTCCATCTATGTTCTATGTTCTATTATGGGAGGCAGGGTTTGAGGGTCGGCACAACATTGTGGGCCGAAGGGTCTGTAATGTGCTGTACTATTCTATGTTCTATGTAAGCTATTGAGTGTGTGTCTTCAGGCTCCAGACTTCAGGAAGAGTAAGACAAAGGAACACACAGCAGTCCTCATAGAGGGATCAGGAGTGGAATGAGTCAGCAATTTCAAGTTCCTGCGTGTCAACATCTCTGAGGATCCATCCTGGGCTCAACATGTTAATGCAATGACAAAGAAGGCATGGCAGCGACTGTATTTCATTCGGAGTTTGAAGAGATTTGGTTTGTCACCTAAAACACTTGAAAACTTCCATAGATGTACCATGGAGAGCATTCTGACTAGCTGCATCACCCGCTGCTATGGGGTGGAGTGGGGGGGGGGGGGGAGCTACTGCACAGGATCGAAAGAAGCTGCAGAAAGATGTGAACTCCATCATGGGCACCAGCCTCCGTAGCATCCAGGACATTTTCAAGGAGTGGTGCCTCAAAAAGGCCCATCCATCATTAAGGGCCCCCATGCCCTCTTCTCATTGCTACCATCAAAAAGAAGGTACAGAAGCCTGAAGGCACACACTCAGTGATTCAGGAACAGCTCCTTCTCCTCTGCCATCCGATTTCTGAATGGACATTGAACACATGAACACTACCTTACTTCTTCTTTTGCACTACTTACTTAAAATAACTATTTAATATATATTTTAACTATTTAATTATATATATATTTACTGTAATTTACAGTTTTTATTATCATGTTTTGCAATCTACTGATGCCACAAAAACAACAATTTTCACGACAATGATATTAAACCTGATTCTGATTCTGTTCATGGGCGATGGAGGTTCTTTGATGATGGATGCCTCTTTCTTGAGGCATCACCATTTGATGATGTCCACGATGTTGGGGAGGTTAGTCCACATGATGGAGCTGGCTGAGGTTACAACCCTCTATAGCTTTTTACGACAGGACTTTCAAAATTTTTGTTTGGCTTTGGCAGATCTTTGAGAGTGTACGTGAGAACAGTATCAAAGTGGAAGAGTGCAGCATGTAGGATTCAGACCCTCGATTGATGAGTATCTGTCGGGCACTCAGTGTAATGAGACAGTGAATAATCCTCGGTCTCTCTCTTTAGCACAACTGCTTTAACGAGAGTGAAATTAATGAACACGGTTAGGAAGCTGCAGAAAGTTAGCAAGAATTGTTCAATTGCATTTCTTTTGTACCTTTATTAGATTTGGTCTGTTAATACATGGAGCCTGGACTGGGAAAACAAAAGTGTTTTGGTATCTCTTTTATATGTGCGCGTGGTTGTTCAGGAAGAAAATTTAAAGATACATGCAAAATAAGGCCAATTCATCAGAGACCCTGCTGTTGCTTAGCAACCCCCTTTTTAAACCACTGCTTTGCATAATTGTGTAATGGCTGTATCTAAATAAGTTGACTTCAGGAACACATACTGTTGCATTTATTTTCTTGTAATGAATACCTTCAACACCACAAAGGAAGGGAAAAAGGGAGAAAAAAATTTCACAGAAGCCAGTGATTTTCCATTGCGAGGAAAGTAGGCCTCAGTGACTAGCTGTTAATTATTTATTATTTGCTTGGGAAAGATGCTGTGACAGCAGCTTCATTGCACTGAGTGAAACATGAAGGGCAGGACGTGGCCATGTCCGAGGATCAGGTGGCTGGAACACCTTCTTCATGAGATGCCTTTTGCAAGGTTGTTGTGAAGTTCAAAGTTCAAAGTAAAATTTATTATCAAAGTGCATACATAATACCGCATGTCAAGATGGGGCCAAGCTGCGATCTCTGTCGAGATTGTGTCTCAGACTTAGTTGTACTTTTTAAGTTTGTAGGGATGGTTCTGGAGATGAGAGGGGAGATTGAAGTCATGTTAGGGTATACAGACAGTGATGTGAAGGAGTTAGAAGTTAGACTCTGTGCTGCACATGGCAGTCAAGCAACACAGACAGGAAACAAAGGACATCCATCACCCAGGCCTCAGTTCTCAACTCAAAGGCCAGTGGCCTGGATGGGCAACAAAGAACATCCACAGTCCAGGCCTCTGCTCCGTGCTTGAAGGCCATGTGACCTGGAAGGCATACAGGCCGGCTGGTCGGTGCATCCAGAATTCAAGCCTGGAGTTCGTCTGGAGTTCAGGGCCCCGTCATCGTATAATCTGGGTATCAAAACCAAAGATTAAATGTCTTTGAAGATTGAAGATCAAGGGTGTCAAAGGTCTTGGGGAGGAAGCAAGAGAATCGTGTTGAGAGAGATAATAAATTAGCCAATGGAATGGTGGGGCAGTCTCGATATGCCAAATGGCCTAATTCTGCTCTAAAGTCATGTTCTTATCAGAACCCGATAGTCGATCGAAAGTTTAGAAGTTGAAGCCTGATGGATGAATCCTGGAGACTGAAGGCTGAAGGCCTGTCCTAGGTTTGGAAGACTGTCTGTGTGTGGTAGGGCAAGGGCTTGTTTTGCTGTTGTTGTTTGTTGTGTTCTGTTGTATTGTTTTCTCTCAAGCACCGCAGGCTTGCTCTGTTGGCGCTGGAAGGAATGGTGATACCTGTAGGCTGCCCCAGCATGTCAGTAGGTTGTGGTGGTTGTTAACACAAATGACCCATTTCACTGTACACTTTGATGCACTAGCCGGAAGGTGGCGTAGTGGCACCAGCGCCAGCCTTCAGAGCGAAGGCTCCCGAGTTCGAATCCAGCCGGCCCTCTTGCACGCTTTCCATCCGTGCTGGGTTGAGCATCGAGCTAGCAACTCGGCCTTGTAAAAACAAGAAAGCCTGCTAAAAAAAAACACTGTCATTACGGCGTCCCGGTGACTCCACTCGGAGTTAAGGGCTTTCCTCTTCTTCTTCTTTGATGCACTCGTGATAAATAAATCTGAATACACTACCTTGAGATTCATTATCTTGCAAGCGTTTACAGGTAAATAAAGAAATACAATAGCGTTTTAAAAAAACTATACATAAACAATGCACAAAAGAAGACAAGCTGTGCAAATAAAAAATAAGACTGAGAACATGAGTTGTAAAGATTCCTTGAAGGTGAGTCTGTAGGTTGTACGATCAATTCAGATTTGTGGTGAGTGAAGTTATTCACATAGGTTACCCTTCTCTTTCTTTTTCTTTTTCCTCACAACCACCTTATCGAACAGCCACACAATGCACTCTCTGTCTCCCCACCCTTCATTCCATGGTCCACTGTTCTCTCTATTGTGTCCATCATCTTCAGCATTTTGCCTCTTCCCCTTCTTTACTCCCAGGTCCTCACATCATTCCCATTTTCCCACCCTTCCTTTTGTAACCTATACTAGCCCTTGCTCCCGGATTCACATCAGCTCAGGCACCTCCCTCTTCCTCCTTTCCTTTATTCTGCCCTCTGCCTTCTTCCTTTCCTGTCTTGATGAAGGGACTCAGTCCAAAACGTTGACTGTTTATTGCTTTCCATAGATGCTGCCTAACTTGCTGAGTTCCTCCAGCATTTTGTGTGTGTTGCTTCTTTCCAGCCTCTATGTGTAGTGCAGCATGTTATGGAATCCAACCCCCCTTCCATCAACTCTGTCTACACTTCTCACTGCCTCAGTAAAATAGCCAATGTAAGCAAAGATACTACCCCCCCGGTCATTCCCTCTTCTCTCAATTCCCATCAGGCAAAGCCTATAAAAGCTTGAAAACATGAACCACCAGGCTCAAGGACAGCTTTTACCCCAGTGTTATAAAACTATTAAATAATTTGCTGGTACAATAAGATGGACTCTCGGCCTCACAATCTATCTTGTTAAGATTTTGCACCTTATGAGGGGTGATTGACAAGTTTGTGGCCTAAGGTAGAAGGAGATGAGTTATACAGCTCTCGTTACATGCACATGCAGTTGAACTCTTTCAGTGATAATGCAGAATGTTTGAAGTTAATAACTCATCTCCTTCTACCTTAGGCCACAAACTTATCAATCATTCCATGCTGTGGACCACTTCTGCAGGTCCGAGACACCAATTTCTACAAAGAAGGGATCCGTATGCTCCATGACCGCTGGACTAAGCGTGTAAATGTAGGAAAAATAAATGTGCTAGGTTTTCTAAAATTGACTCCTTCTACCCTAGGCCACAAACTTATCAATCACCCCACGTATTGTTTACCTGCACTGCACTTCCTTTGTCGCTCTTACGTTTCATTCTGCATTGTTTTTGTTTTCCCGTGTTCTACCTCAAATCACGGTGTACAAATGAATGATTTGATCTGTATCAACAGTATGCAAGACAAGCTTTTCACTGTATCTTGGTCACTGCTATCACTGCTCTTCTCCCTTTACACTAATGACTGCACCTCACAGGATCCATCTGTTAAACTCCTGAAGTTTGCAGACGACATAAATGTCATTGGCCTTATCTGAGACGGTGATACAGACGGGAGGTGGAACGGCTGGCCCTCTGGTGTGGTCAGAACAATCTCGGAGCTAAATACGCTCAAGACTGTGGAGATGACAGTGGAGTTCAGGAGGAGCCCCCCAATACTCCCCCCACTCACTATACTCAACAGTATTGTGTCTGCTGTGGAGACCTTCAGATTTCTGTGTGTCACAATCGCCCAGGACCTGAAGTGGACACCCAACACGGACATTCTTATCAAAAAGGCTCAGCAGTGGTTGTATTTCCTACGTCAACTCAGGAAGTACAACCTGCCTCAGAAGCTGCTGATTCAATTCTATTCAGGAATAATCCATTCTGTTCTCTGTTTGTCCATCACTGTCTGGTTTGGATCAGCTACCAAACAAGACAAGAATAGACTCCAAAGAACCGTCAGGCTGCGGAAAGGATTATTGGTGTGAAGCTGCCCTCGATCCAGGACTTATATGCATCCAGAGTCAGGAAGCGAGCAAGCAGCATTACTGTAGACCCATCACACCCTGGTCATCACCTGTTCCAACTCCTTCCTTCTGGTAGGCGCTTTAGATCACTGTATGCCAGGACAAATAGGTACAAGAACAGTTTCTTTCCGTATGCCATCAGTCTTATGAACACTTGAATTTTAGTCTATTATAAATCAAGTCCACCTGTACATTCAATGAGATGGACCTCATTGTATATAGTTTATGATTATTTGCACTATTGATTTTGTTTGCTTTTAATTCTGTACAGAGAGAGCTCAGGGAAATCGGCATCAAATTCCCTGTATGTGGCCTCATACTTGGCGATAATAAAGGATTCTGGTACATGTAACAACAATAAACCAATACCAAAAATTCCCTTTTTCCTCTCAAATTGTCTTTCTCAAATGCTGCCCTTACACTTGTTACTTCGGACCTGTGTGAATCTGTCCTAGAATCTACATTGGTAATGACTATAAGACCACAGGTCCAGAATCAGTCCATTTGGTCTATTAAATCTATTTATTACCCCCTCTGCCCCATTCTCCTTCCTTCTTCCCATAACCTTTGACATCCTTACTATTCAAAAGCCTGTCAACGGCTAAACAGCCCATGACTACTAATGTGCTCGTCATCTTCTGAGCCCCCTCCTTTACTCTCCAGGATATAATTTCATTTGAAGTTCTTTCCATTGTAAATTCATGGCAGCGGGTAACTCGGAGACAAACAAGAGAAAGTCTGCAGACGCTGGAAATCCGAGCAACACACACAAAATGCTGGAGGAACTCAGGAAGCCAGGCAGCAGCTAAGGAAAAAAGTACAGTTGACATTTTGGGCCGAAATCCTTTGGCAGGACTGGAGAATAAAAACTGAGGAGTAAATTTGAAAGGTGGGGGGAGGGGAGAGAGAAACGCCAGGTGACAGATGAAACTTGGGGGGGGGGTAGGGATGAAGCAAAGAGCGAGGAAGTTGATTGATGAAAGAGAAAGAGGGCCATGGAAGAAAGAAGAAGTGGGAGAGGGGGGAGGGGAGAGGAACACTAGAGGGAGGTGATGGACGGGCAAAGAGGTAACATGAGAGACAGACAAGAGGATGGGAATGGTGAAGGGGGGGTTCGGTGGTGGAGGCATTACTGGAAGTTTGAGAAATCGATGTGCATGCTATCAGGTTGGAGGCTACCCATACAGAATATAAGGTGTTGTTCCTCTAACCAAAGTGTGGCCTTATCCCGGCAGTGGAGGAGGCCATGGATGGACATATCAGAATGGGAATGAGAAGTGGAACTAAAATGGGTGGTTCAGGGACATTTACTTTAAATTGGAGACTGCGGTGATATAGATAAGGGCAAATTGAACACCAACAGAACAGGTGACCCATTCATTTGGTTCTCTGCATCAATGGGCTTTGCACAATTTCCAAGGAAGCTCTCCGCAATTTTTCTCTCTGCACTTCTGATCAGGAGGAATTTGAGTCAAACACTTGCACTGGAACTCACGTCAAGAAGTGAGTGAGGAACACAGGCTCCTCCACATCACTGAAGAAGCAAACACACACATGACCAATATCCCCGGGCTCAGATCATTGGCATCACATTCCAGTGAGCAGAGCACATCTTCCATAAGTCTAATCTTACACTCCTGAAGCAGACTGCATAGAAAGCAGCCACCATAATCAAACCCCCCACCACTCTGGACATCCCCTCTTCTTCCCGTCCATTCCAGAAAATACTAAAAAGCACGTACCACCAGTCTCGAAGACAGCTTCTACCTCCAGTCCTCTAGTGCCATAAGATGGACTTGTCCTCGCAGAATAACATGTTGCACCTTATTGTCTATCTCCACTGCAGTTTCTCAGTAACACTTTATTCTTTGTACTGTTATTGTTGCTAACTCAATGCACTGATGTGATGAGATAATCTATACGGATAACGTGCAAAATAAGGTTTCTCACAGTAACTCGATACATGTGACAATCATACACCTACTTATCAATTATCCCAGTACCTTGTCCCCACAACAGTGACAAGTTCTTCCCTAGTATTTGAAAACAGCACATCAGAAGTCTTTGGGATTTTGCATTGCCCTCCTCTGTGAAGACTGACGCAAAGTATTGATTTAATTATCTGCCATTTCCTTCTTTCCTGTTATTAACTCACCAGTCTCACTCTCGAAGGGGTGGCGGGGGCACTTACCTGAGCTACCCCCCTCCTTTCACTGAATTAATGCCCTGTCATCAATATTGCCACTCAGACCACTGCAGTTACATGCTCCAGTGCTTAGAATTAGTAAATAATTCAATTGTTCAGCAGGATGCCTGGAGGTATAATTGCAAGTGACTTATCCCTTAAATTTCACTGAGATTGTAAACCTCAGTAAAGTACTAAAATAGATCTTTTGATGGTCAGGCAAGATCCAAATTTCTCCTGACTTTTACACACAAATTTTTCAAACCAACAACCTAAAGTATGATTTGCAAATTGTGTTTTTTTTTATACAGCTTTGGATCCAGAATAACAACCATTTCATTCTCCTTTAAACTTGTGTACTGAAGAAAGACAACAAACAATCTTGAATTGTAAAATGATAGGTACAGTAGTAACATCTATTTCAGGAGGTTGCTGAGAGCTGTTTCATGACAAGCTCCTCAATTAAATCAGATCCGACACACACATTCTGTCCTATCCATTCTTATGTTCATTGTCCTAATCTACTGTAACATTCATTTAGGAGGCATTTCAATGCAACAGGATAGATTGATGTGCTTAATTTGAGTGCTACTGATGCATACTTTCGAGAATGAGTCACGCAACAAGGTATTAGGTCAGTGATCTAAAGCGTTTTTTTAAAGAGTTTTAAGGTACGTTGTAAAGGAGGAAATAAAAGCTTCTTTTCTGCTCATAAGGTTATTGAGAAGACTAATTGAGTGAGATTAATACAGTGAGATGGACTCTCGACTTTGCAGTCTCCCTCAATATGGCTTTTCACTTCACTGTCTTCTGGAACTGCATTTCCTCTGTAACTGTGACATTTTATTCTGCATTCTATTCTTATTTTCCCTTGTACTACCTCAATGTACTGATGTGATTGTTTGTCAGTCTTTGTTTGTGTGTAAATTTTCATTGACTCTATTGCATTTCTTTATGCTACTGCGAGGAAATGAATCTTACGGTAGTATATACCGTATGTACTTTGATATTAAATTTACTTTGAACTTTGATGAAATGATCTGTAGCGTTAGCATGCAAAACAAAGTTTTTCCACTTTCCCTTTATAAATTTGACAATAATACCCCAATTTACCAGAAGCAGAGAGGGTGAATTTGGAAATTACTGTCCAGGCCTCTGCTCGACTCTCAGAGTCCAAGGATGTGGGCATCAGTGCACTGCTCCGCACTCGAAGGACAGCGATGTGGATGGCTGATGAAGGGCATTCGTGGATGTCTGGCTGTCCCAGGTCAGTAGGCCCTAGGGCAGGGTGTCCATGTGAACAGGAGGCGCAAGGTCCAATGTGTTGGTGCTCTCGGAGTACTAGCCTGGAGTTCGGGGCCCCAACATTGGTTAGTCCAGGGGTTGGCCAAAGCCTGATGGTCTATTAGAAGACCAGAAGTCAAAGCAACTGGAGACTGGAGGCCTGGAGGCCTATCCTCGAGTGGAAGGACTGTCTGTGTGCGTGGGTGGGAGGAAAGCGGCTTGTTTTGCTGTTGCCGTTTTGATGCGTGTGGTGTGCTGTGTTGATCTGTCGAGCATTGTGGACATGCTATGTTGCTGTCGTAAAGCGTGGCAACATTTGCGGGCTGCCCCAGCAAACGTTTAGGTTGTGATGGTTGTTAACACAAACAGTGCATTTCACCACATTTCCATGTTTATGTGATAAATAAATCTGAATTCCATCCTAAGCCACAGAACCTTGGGAGCTGGATACAAAACCACCAATGGTGGAGCAGAGCACAAGCTGCTGGAGGAACTCACTAGACCTCACCAGAATCTGTGGGTGAAAAGGACAGTCTATGTTTCATACACTAGCCCTTTGCCTCCTGGTTGACCTGCTGAGCTCCTCCAGTCATTTATTTCTCACTCCAAGTCCCAGCCCTTGGAGTTTCTTGTGTCTCCACTTATAGTGGATTGACTTAATATCACAGTATGATTCAGAGTTAGAATTACGGTGCCCATATCTAACGTCAAAGCATGCAAAACTACATTTCTGTAAGGAGTGCAAACTTTAATTATTTGAATCGTTCAATTTTTTTTGCAAACGCATAAACACATTTAGTTTAAACTAAATTGAAGAAGGAACAATTTTGGCTGAAATGTATTGTGTACACAAATAACAGCCTTAAGGTATAATTTCAGGCCTAGTACATTAAACTCAGGTCATCAGTGTGAGTAATACAGTCATTTAGCATGCAGAGATCCCTACTGATGGTGTGATTGTAAAACCCATCTCCCACATCCTAATCTTTCCACCATAAATATCATCTCAACATAACATCAATTACAGTACTACATTACAGTAAAAAAGGTGTTTCTCTAAATGTTTTGAAAACTCTGTAACAAGTCTACCTTTTAGTCTTGGCAATTACTTCTTGAGCTGATGTAGAGTCGTAGGGTCCCAGAGGTGTACAGCTCAGCAGCAGTCCCTTCATTCCACCATGTCTATACTGCCCTTTCCATCCATTGATGTTAATCCCATTTGCCTGCCTCTCCTTCTTATCCTACCATGCCTTGTCTATTTAAGTACCTGTAAAACTGCCTCTCAATGGTAGTAATTGCATCTGCTTCCACCATCTCCTCTGGCCGTTGATATTAACAGCCTTTGTGTGAAAAACATACCAGTCAGATCACGAATGAGAATTAGAATCAAAACTGGTTTATTATCACTGGCATACGTCTCCTGGTATAGAAAATAGTCTATAGTCTCTGCTCTTAATTTCTTTTAGCAAAGTTCTTGACCATACATTTTCTGACACTGCATTCCATCTCCCACCTCTTTGCTGATTCTCCTAACCTAAGTCCTTCTGCAGCCTCTTTACTTCTTCAAAACTGCCTTCCCCTCCACCTATCTACACATTGTCCCCAAACATGGCCACAAAGCCATCAATTTCATCACTCAGGTAAGTGACAAACAATCTAAAGTGATTGTTGTCCCAACACAGACCCCTGTGGAACACCACTAGTCACCAGCAGCTAATCTGAAAAGGATCCCTTTATTCACACTCCTCGCCTCCTGGCAATCAGCCAGTGCTCCGTCTGTGCTGGTATCTTTCCTGTAATACCACAACTCTTATCTTGTTTAGCAGCCTCATGTCTGGCACTTTGTTAAAGGCCTTCTGAAAACCCAAGTACACAACATCCACTGATTCTCCTTTCTCTGTCCTGCTTGTTATTTCCTTAAAGAATTCCAACAGATTTGTCTGGCAAGATTTTCCCTTAAGGAAACCATGCTGACTTTGCCCTGTTTCATCATGTGCCTGCAAATACATCAAAACCACATCCTTAGCAATCGACTCCAACATCTTCCCAGCCATTGAGGTCAGGCTAACTGGCCTATAATTTCCTTTCTTCTCGTTCCATTCCTTCTTGAAGAGTAGAGTAACCTTTGCAATTTTCTAGTCATCACGAACCTTTCCAGAATCTAGTGATTCTTGAAAGATCATTACACATGCCTCCACAATCTCTTTAGCTACCTCTTTTAGAACCGAAGGTGACATATCTACCATTCAGTTTCCCAAGCACCATCTCCCTAGTAATAGCAACTGCACTCACTTCTACCCCTTGACACTTGCTATCTACTAGATTCTTCCACAGTAAGACTGATGCATAATACTTATTCAGTTTATCTGTCATTTCCTTGTCCCCCATTACTATATCTCTAGTGTCATTTTCCAGCAGTCCAATGCCCATTCTCACCTCTCATTTACTCTCCCTCTTACTCTTTTACTCTTATAAAGCATTCTAAGTTCAATCTAACCCTTCTCTCCTCCATGGCCCTCTATTTCTCTATCATCTATGTCCCTGTCTAAGAGCCTTTTTATTGTCCCTAATGTATCTGTCTCTACCACTACCCCTCGACATGTTCCAGGCACCACAACCTGCTGTGTAAAATGTCTTACTTCTGATATCCCCCCTGTGGTTTCCTAAAATCACCTTAAAATTATGCCCCCACATATTGGTCATTTCCACCCTGCAAAAGGGACTGCCAGCTTATCATCTTATACACATCTATCAAGTCACTTCTTATGCTCCAGCTCTCCAAAGAGAAAAGCCCTAGCTTGCTCAACTTTTCTTCATAAGACATGCTCTCTAATCCAGTCAACATCTTGATGAATCTCCTCTGTACCCTCTCAATAGCTTCCACATCCTAATTTAAATCTGGCTTGTCTTATACACACAGTGGCCACTTTATTAGGTAATAAAGTGACCACTGAGTGTACGTTTATGGTCAAGCCCATCAACTTGAGGGTTCAATGTGTTGTGCATTCAGAGATGCTCTGCTACATACCACTGTTGTAACACATGATGATTTGAGTCACTGGCCCTTCTCCTCTGACCTCTCTCATTAACATTTTTGCCCACAGAGCTGCCATGTTTTTTGTATTTCACACCATTCTCTGTAAACTCTAGAGTTTGCTGTGTGTGAAAGTCTCAGGAGATCAGCAGTTTCTGAGATACTGAAACCCGTATCTCAGTGGTGTTTCCACTCCGTCTGACACCAACAATCATTCAACATTCAAAGTCACTTAACTTGCATATCTTCCCCATTCTAATGTTTGGTCTGAACAACAACTGAACCTCTTGACCATGTATGCATGATTTTATGCATTGAGTTGCTGCCACTTACTTGATTGGCTGATTAGATATTTGCATTAAAGCATTGGTGTACCTAATAAAGTGACCACTGGTGTATCCCCTTAAACACAGAACTCCTGTTTTGTAAAAAAAAAATGCTTTCATTCCTCAAATTAAACCTTAAATTAATGTCATGTTGAATTATTTTCGACTCATGGGAGTACACTTAGAATATCTTGATTCTGTGACAGTTTTGTGAAACAGATGAGTGAACACTGGCTGGTTGCCAAGATGGCTGACTACCACAAAACAAAAACTATTATTGAAATTGTCACATGGGATCTAACCTGGGCCCTAAACATTGATGCAATCATGAAGAAAGCATGGAAGAAGTTCTACTATTTTAGGAGTTTGAGGAGATTTACAGTAGAGACTCTTGCAAATTTCTATAGATGTTTTTTGTCGAGGATTCTGACTGGTTACATCACAAACTGGTTTGGAGGCTCTAAAGCACAGCATTACAAGAAGCTGAAGAGGGTTGTAGACTTAGCCAGTTACATTCCTGGCACAACTGTTCCTGCTATCAAGGACATCTTCAAGAGGTGGTCCATCAAGAAAGCGACATCCATCATTAAAGACATTAAAGACTATCCAAGACATGAAGAAGAAGAAGAAAGCCCTTAACTCCGAGTGGAGTCATCGGGACACCGCCATGATGGCGATTTTTTTAGCAGGCTTTCTTATTTTTATGAGGCCGATTTGCTAGCTCGACGCTCAACCCAGCACGGATGGAAAACGTGCAAGGGAGCTGGCTGGATTTGAACTCAGGAGCCTTCGCTCCGAAGTCCGGCGCTGATGCCACTACACCACCATCTAACACATACCCTATTCTAATTAAACCATTTGGGAGAAGGTATAGGAGTGAGAAAGTGAAAGAGAAATTGAGAGAAAATGGGAAGAGACAGAGAAGGTAGAAAGGGAGTAGAGGATGTGTGAGAGAGAAAGAAAAGTGTGTATAAGAGATAAATGGAGATTTAGTGACAAAGAGAGACAGAAATGGATTAAGAAAGTGTATGAGAGGGAAAGAGAAATTCAGAGAAGGGGAGGGAGATAGAAGGAGAGAAAGTAAGAGTGAGAGTGAAAAAGTACAACAGAGGTGAAGAGAGGGAGAGAAAGAGAAGTGGAGAGGTTGATACTGAGTGAGAAAAAGGAGACAGACAATGAGAGAGAGAGAGTGAGAGTGAAAAAGTGCAACAGAGGGGAAGAGACAGAGAGAGAGATGGTGTGAGAAAAAGATAAAGATAGAGACATAGAAAGTGAATGAGTGTGTGAGAGTTGGAAAGGGAGATAGAAAACAGAACTGGAGGGAAAAACACATGTAATCATAATTTGAAGAGGTGTCATTAATGTAGCTAAACTAAAGGCTGAGTGAGATGTGGCAAGCCAAATGCACTTTGCATGCTGCACTAAATTGTGTTTTATTGCAACATCGCACAGCACTAAGGGTGAACCTCGTCAGTGTGTCTCGAGTAACCATTTATATCGAACTTTCAATATATCAAAAATGTCACAAAAACCTTCACAGAAACATTTCAAACAAAAAAAAAATCAATCTGAGCCACTTAGGCGACACAGAGGTTGATCAGAGTGCCAGGTTTTGAGGAACGTCTTAAAGTAGGAGAGAGAGGTAGAAATAAAGATCAACTCTCACTAATCAATCCAGAACTCTAAAATTGACTGGATATTCTAGCCATGTCTCTCTGCTTTCATACTAGGCTACAAAGTTGCTATCATTTTCAAACACAACAGATTCTGCAATGCTGGAAATCCCGAGTAAGACACACAAAATGCTGGAGGAACTCAGCAAGTCAGGCAGCATCTATGGAGAGGAATAAACAGTTGATACTTTGGGCCAAGACCTTTGGACTCTCAATTTCTCTTTCACTTCCTCACTCCCATTCTGCCCCTCTCTCTCCCCCCTCCTCTCTTTCACTCACTCCTTTTCTGTCTCTCTTTCGTCCTGATGAAGGATCGTCCTGGAACATTGCCTGTTTATTCCTTAGCATCGGTGCTGCATAACCTGCTGTGTTCCTCCAGCATTTTATATATGTTACTATCATTTTTAATTCAGTGAATGTTCACCAAAGATGGAAGTGGTTTTTGCTCAAAAAATGTTTATATATTTCCTTAAACGTGAAAGATTCTGCAGATGCTGGAAACCTTGAGAAACTCCCAAAATGCTGGAGGAACTCAACAGGCTAGGAAGCATCCACAGAGGGGAATAAGCAGTTGATATTTTGGGCCAAGACTCTTCATCACAAGTTTTTTAAACTTATTTTGCTGTTTTCATCTCCGGCCTCATTCATTCATTTCTGTTTCAAAAACAAATATGGTGATTTTAGTTTTTGTACACACTGAACCACATTTGATCCCACTATGGATTTGCTACTAATTAGACATTTGGACTGAGCTCAGGTAAGAAATGGAAGCAGAGTTCCATTCATATGGAAAAGTATTTGACAATCATCTCTGGCAGTGTCAGAGAACGTAATCACATTTCATTCTTTCCCTGGATGTTGAATCTTACTTCTGCAGATAACCATGGAAGTTTGCACAGAATTATATACAACTGATCTTATAACTGTATCACCTATGGTCAGCCTCTGCCACTGCCTCCACATGCAGTGAGGTTGTTGTATTCTCAGATTAACCTCCTAATACTGGAACAGTAATAACCCCTTGAGTGAATGAGCTCTGTTTGATGAAGCTGTAGAACACGGGTTTCTCTGGTACAGAGAGATCTGGGGATAATCCTTCATGAAGCACAGAAGCTTAATTTGCAGATATACCAAATGGAGAGATGGCCTTTATGAAGTTTTGGAGACATTGAGAGATTTTCCATCGGTTGCGGCAAAACTAAAGAGCTGGTCATTGATTTCAGGAATGGGGAAGGAATTCATGCTCTCGCCTTCACCAGTGGTGTTGAGGTTCAGAGGGTTGACAGCTTCAGGGTCCCCAGGAGTCAACATCACTGATAGCCTGTGCTGGTCCAATCATGTAGATGTTGTGGCCAAGGAAGATCATACACATCCCTGCTTCCTCAGGAGGCTAATAAAGCTTGGCATGTTTCTGTCAACCTTTACCAATATTTACCAACATACTCTGTCTTAAAAGCATTCTAGCTGATACATCATGGCTTGGTATGGCAACTGCTCTGCCCGTGACCACACTAAACTGCGGAGGTCTGGACACAGCTCAGCACATTACGGAAACCAGCCTCACCTCCATGGACTCTGTCTACGCACCTTGCTACTTCCATAAAGTAGCCAATGTAGTCAAAGATCCCACATACCTTGGACATTCGTTCTTCTCCCATCTTCCATAAGATAAAAGATACAAAAGTATAAAGGTAGGTGTCACCAGTCTCAAGGGCATCTATAGCAAGACTATTGAATAGTTCCCTTGTTTGACAAAGTGGACTTTTGTTGACCTCACTAGCTATCTTCTTGTTGTTGTTGTTATTGTTATTATTATTATTATTATTATTATTATTATTGCTGTTGTTGTTGTTGTTATTATTATTATCCCTACTTATTTTTTCTCAACTCAAACTGGTAAAACCTGAGGTACAGGCATAGCCAATCATGCTCATTTCTCAATTGAACTTTTGGACTATTCTCATGGTGTCTAGTATTGTGGCTTTCTGAATATTTCCATAGATATTGCTATGTAGCGCAAATTGTTTAATGCTGTTGTGTAGTGCCTTTGGGATGATACCAGTTGTAGATATTACTATTGAGGCAATGTATATCTTGTTCATGTTCCATAGTCTTTCAATTTCCTCTTTTAATTCAACATATTTCTGTTTTTTTCACTTGGTTATTTCAGTAAGTTATGCATGTCTGGAACAGCTATATCTATTAAATAAGATGTTTTTCCTTGTTTGTCCTGTATAATTATATCTGGACGTTATTATGGATTATCCTATCTGTAATAACTGATCATTTGCTATATAATCTGTGATATTCTGACTCTAAAACTGGATCAGGCTTGTATTTATAGTAACGTATCATTTCTTTTATGAGTTTGTATTTTGAAGTAAAATTTTGACAAATGATTTTTGCCACTTAAATGTGCCTGTGTAAGTAATCAGATTGTGTTAAACTGATACAGGATCTGTAATGCGTTGGATTGTTTCTGGTATTTCTACATTTATCATTTTGGGTTTTTTTTGTCTTTTATAATGTATTTTTGATTTTTTTTTGTGTTAATCGCCTGGTTCTGTACTGCCACAAGTTAAGATGTGTTTCTAGGAAGAAGTCTCCAACTCTGAGCCAGGTGTTTGACGCTTCTTTGTCAATATCTAGTCTGCTCAGATTGTGGCGATGTCATCCACAGACATTCATGCTCTCCCATTGGTTAACTTTTCTTCAATAGTGATAATGTCTTCATTTTTCTGGGTTGTGCTCTCATTTAAGTTAAGGTGGTGTATACTTATCAGAATTGCAAATACTTGTGTGGAGTGCTGAATTTTGTTTTTGTTGATGAAAGTATATCCTTAGAAGTTTTATCTGACTGTTGTGAAGATCTTTAATGTCTGTTATTCCTCTTCCCCCTTCCGTCCTAGGTAGTGTTAATCTAAGCGCATTTGAATGTACATAATGTTTTTGGAAATTTGTCATTTCAGTCCTTATTTTTCTTTGTAAGTTTCTCAGATCAGCTTTGGACCATCATATTATGCCAAAAGAATACATTAATATGAGTGTTTATTGCCATTGTTATATTTTTACTGTTGAGTACTGTTCGGCAGATTTTCTTAAGCCTTGAAATAAATTCTGTCAAAAGTTTTCCCTTTATCACACTATGATCTATTTTCTTTCATTGTTATCCCAGATACTTATATGTTTCATATTCATCCATTGGTTGTATTGTATCCTGCTGCCCTGTTTTGTATTCTATAAGCTCTATTGCATCTTTCTTTATGTTTAATGTTCTGCATTATCCAGTCCAAAGTTCATGTTTTTATCTTTCAAAAATAGTTCTACTATTTGTGCTTTAGCTTAACTGACAATGGAGCATATAATTTCAAATCATCCATGTATAGAAGGTGTGTTAAGGTATAGCTCATTTCATTATTTCTGATTTGATATCCAATTTTTGTCCAATTCAGTAAATTAGAGAGCAGGTTTAAAGCTAGAAAGAACCATAGTGGACAGAGAGTAGCCTTGGAAAATGCCGCAGTTTACTTTGATAACAGTGGTAGTTCTTTACTGGTTGTTAATAGGATGATTATAATGCATCAGTGCTTCATCAGATGTTTTAGGAATTTCACAAATACTGGGTGTAGTTTATATATGTTAAGAACCTCTATTAACCATGAGTGTGGGATGGAGTCAAATGCCCTTTGGTAGTCAATATAGCAAAGAGAAAGATTTCTGCCTTTCCACTGGGCTTGATTCAAAATTACAGAATCTATTACCAGTTGTTCTTTACATCCTTTCATACCGTTACGGTATCCCCTCTGCTCCTCTGTAGTTATACTGTGGTTATCCAAGTGATTGGTGATTAGTTGCAAAATACATAATGTTACAATTTTATATATAGTTTATAAACAAGTAATAGGATCATATTTTGATGGATCTTTTATGATTTCCCCTTTAGGCAAAAAAATGTTTTACCTTCTGTCAAAAATTCAGGCATTTTTAAAAGATTTTTAAGAAAATTGTTGATACGCATTAATAGGCGCGGATGAAGGCAAGTAAATTTTAATACCAATAATTATGAAATTATCACTTCCAGTACTTCTCCAGTTGTGGGTATTTTTTATAAGCTCTTTCAGCAGATCCATTGTAACTTCAGGTATTTGTATTTCTTCAATCATGTGTATGCTTTCTTTCCCCAGCTTGCTTCTTGATTGTGCATCACCCTGTTTGAGAAGATATCAGAACAAATGTTTGGGTTTGGGTTTTGGGGTATTTGATCCTCCACAATATTCCGCGTGGGAATTTAAACTGGAGGTGGCAGTGGTTTATTTTTATGAGGTCGGGTTGCGAGCTCGACATCAACCCAGCACGGACGGAGAGCGCACTCGGGAGCGGTCGTCTGTCACTGGATCGAACTCGGGAACCTCTGTTCTCGAGCCTGGCACCGATCTCACTGCGCCACCAGTTCACTATGTTCACTATCTCTGTATTTGTTGGTAATTCTGTGCTGGGGTGGGTGGCATTTTGGTGTGTTGAATTGGTTTCAATGTCCTATATGAACATTTTTCATTGTGTCTGAACTGATAATTCTGGTTTCTTGGTCTGGTATACTTTATGAATTTATTTAGTCTGGCTTTGTATGCACCAAGCTTTTGTTTCAGTATATCTATAAACACTACAGTGCTTTTGTTAGGCTGATCATATCTTGCATGGACCTTACATTCCCTTAGCTTTTCTCTTAACTTTTTTGCTCAGGTTATCCTTTTTATACTCCATGAGGTGGGCTATTTCTGCTCTTAAAGTTTCAATTTTGTTTCTTAATCTCTTCTGCCATTTTGGTGATTTCATTTCATTGCTCAGTTTTGAGTTGCTATTGATGAATGCATCTATTTTGGAGCCATTGCACTGCACTGCCACTAATGCAGCACCGTATGTTATTGTATGTAGTTCTTCAAATGTTTCATGTTTTCCTAAATGTTGTGGTAATATAATATTGTTGAGAGTATTAACAATTTTTGCAAATTTTGATGATGTAGTTTGTTTTGGTATGTAGGGTCTTCTTGTTGGGTCAATGCCCATATATTCTGTTCATGTGACGTTAACTATTAGGATAATTTTGTCTGTAAGCTCTACTTCATCATCAGCATTCTGCAGAGGCTCTGAATCTGTGTTGTTGCTATCGATGTCTGATTGTGATGCAGTTGAAATAATTGCAGTTTCATCAGTGGTTCAGTGTGGGTTGCAATTTCATTAGTTTCTTGTGTAGAATTGTTGCGGTCTTTAGGTTGATTTTTTTCTAGCTCTTGTGTAACTTAATGTTTTATTTGGTTTGACATGTCTCCAGGAATGAAGTTATTTTTTACTATCGCTCTATGTTGATCTGCCATTCGTTGTGCATTTACTTGCGTGGAGGGATATTGTGCTATAACCTGTTGATGAAGTTTGTCCCTGTATCCTGTCATGTCAATCTCAAGTTCTGTTACTCAATAATACACACACATTATGAATGTGTTCACTTCTAATGACCATTTCATTCATGTCTTTCCTCTCTTAACTGCTTGAGTGGTCTCAGATGTAAGTGGACTGCTCCCCTGAGAAACACCTACAGCAGTCACAGCCTGTGGTGTTGCTGGGCTACTCTGAGTGCTGGCTGTATCTTTTTCAATTTTTCCGATGCCTGCTCACCTATTCAGCAGTGCACCACTAGCGGTTCGCTTACTGTCATGCCCAGCAGGCCCTGGTGATCCCCAGGCTGCAGCCGTATCACTCTGTTCCATAGAGATCTCTCCATTTCTAAAGCAAAATGGTTTGCTTTTAATACCTACAGCCAGATTTTAGTTTCAGTGCCCCCAGCATGGAGAACCGACGCTGACCAGAGCACCGCCCAATCTGGGTACAGACATTTCTGGATTTGTTTCAGGACCAGTGGCCATGGCTGATCTTACACCAATGGATGCCTTTTTCCCACACTTAATACCCAATGTCTCAGATCCCTGACCGTCCAGTAGAGCCCGAAACCGAGCCCCAGCTCCTCAGCTGTCCTCCGAGTCTATGCGGCTGAGTGGCTCACTGTCCAATGAGTTCTCCAACCTCTGTCTCCCGCTGCCGGAGGCCGTGATTTCACCTTGTCCCATCCACCTGGTGCTGCTGCTGGCTGCCCCTGCTTAATATTAATATTATTATTATTATTATTATTATTTGTTTTTTTATTTTGCACATTGGTTGTCAGTTTTTGTTTGTGTGTATTTTGTCATTGATCCTATTGTATTTCTTTGTTCTACTGTGAATGCCTGCAAGAAAGTGAATCTTAGGGTAGTATATGGTGACATATCTGATCTTCAATAATAAATTTACTTTGAACTTTGAACTTCGGGATCATCAAATTAATTTTGGTCATTATTCTTTCGACATTGCTGACAGTGCAATTTCGTGACCTCGAACCACACATTTTAACAAAGAAAACCCAATGCCAAAATGCAGAAGAAAGAAAGGTCAAGGCAACTCTAGTGGATTCACAGCAATGGGCCACAAAACTGATTCCTGCCAATTAACGTGATGTCAGTTCTGATTAAGGAGGCATTTTGTCGCATCTGGATTAAATGTGCAGTGAGGGTTGCTGACGGTACACAAGAAAAACAAGCTTGATCTTTTTATAGAAAAACAGAACAAAAAGTGCCAGTGGTAGGACTGAAGGAAATCCAACACTTACAGATGTGTAAGGAGAGTCAAAGAGCTGGACAGCATGGTTAAAGGCCCTTTGACTCTGTGCGTTTGCACCAACCACCCACGTACGCAAATCCTACACTAACACTATTTTATTCTACCCCCTTCCCATCAGCTCCCGCAAAGTCTATCCTTCAACTTAACTAGAAGTCCCCTACTGTGACTAATTAAGACCATAGGACCATAAAAGTTGGGAGCAGAGTTAGATCATTCGGTCTGATCCACCACTCCATCGTGGCAGATTTATTATCCTCCTCAGCCCAATTCTCCTGCCTTTTCCCCACAACCGTTGACACCCTTGCTAATCGACAATCTTTTAAGCTCCACTTTTAAAACACCTAATGACTTCTGCTGGCAGCTCTTTCAAAACTCTCACCGCCTTCTGACTTAAAAAGCTCCCCCTCTTGTTCCCCCTTAAACCTTTCGCCACTCACCCTGAACACATGACATCCAGTTCTAATTTTAACCCATGACTTCTAGTTCCATGTCCTCATTCAGTACAGTAACGTTCATTGTCACTAGAGTTATTTTCATTTCAAGGAACCTATAGTTTAAATAATAAACAATAGTGTCAGGGAACGAGCAATTGAATCATTTGAGTGTGGTTATATGCTGATACTAGTCTATGGCTTATGATGTGGTTCATGATCTCATCAATGTTCATTGACTAAATTACATTGACTCCCAACTATCTATTGTTCTGTGCACTGCAAGCCTCATCACCACCAACAATAAGCTTCTGTAATAAATGTGTCAGAGTGTAACCATTTAAAAGGCTGCACAGGTTAATCTGCTGGCTGTGTGAAATTCGTCTTTTCATTAACACTGGCTATCAGCAGAAGGATATAGACACAATAAGGCCAAGACAGACACATGTCCTCTACGTGGGAAGTAAATGATGGGGCAGGGCATGATGGATGGCGGATGCACTAGCAACAGTGACACAAGTTCAACTCCCGGCCTAGAACACGAGCCTTGTACTGCTTTAGTTATTTAAAACATTTAGAAGAAAGAGTTGGAACAAAATGGTCCAAAAACTACAAATGGACATAAAATCTGAAATAAAGGCTGAAAATGCCTTAAAAATGAAAATGAAAAGGCCTCAGACTTGAGATATTAACACTGTTTCGGTTCCACAGATAAGTCAGCAGGTTGAGTGGTGTGGGAACAACAACATTGCTCTCTATGACAGCAACACCAAGGAAGTGGTTGTGGGCTTTAGGAAGGAGAAGTCAGGAGAACCTACAACCGTCATCATTGAAGGGTCTGTGGTAGAAAGGGTGAGAAGCTTCAAAATCCCAGCTGTCAGCATCTCGGAGGAAGTATCTTGGGCCCAGCATATAGGTTCAACCATGAAGAAGGTCTATACTTGATCTGGCATGTAATTGAAGATATATATAATGGAAAACTTTCTAACAGATTGCATCACAGACTGGTGTGGTAACTCTAATGCACAGGAACACAAGAGTTAGCTTGGCTCAGCCAGTTCCATCATGGCTACAGCTCTCCCCACCAATGAAACACGAGGCGATGACTCAGAAAAGCGATATCCAAACATTAGGGATTCCCACCATCTGGTCCATGCATTCTTCTTGATGCTGCCATCAGTCAGAACATACAGGAACCATACAGCTTCTTCCCTGTCACAGTCAACTTCTTGAAGTGACCCGAAAAGCCCAAATTCTACCTCGGACCGTATATCCCTTAAGTTCCACTAATTTTGTTACTTTTTATTACGTACTTTTTCATGTAAATTGTGAATGATTTATGTTAACGTATACAGTTTATGTACATCATATCTGTGATATTCGGTGCTGCTGCTGCAAAAAAACAAATTTATATGTCATTTATATCCTGGACATGTACACCCAAGACAATAAACTTGAACTTCTGATGTTGCTTGACCTGCTGGGTGTTTCCAGCACTTTTTTTCTTTATTTTTATTTACAGATGCAGACCCATGAGCCCAGACCACCCAATTACTCACATGTGTCCAATTAACCTGTTGAGCTGTACATCTTTGGGATGTGGAAGGAAACCAGAGCACTCAGAGAAATCCCACACAGTCATGGGGAGAAAGTACAAACTCAGGGAGAACTGTTCCCAGGTTGCTGGCACTGTAGTTGTGTTATGCTAAACACTACACTACCATGCTGCCCCAAAGGCTTTTTTTAAATGTCATAAAACTGCGTCTGGTCTTTAGAAATAGGGTTAACTCTTAATTGATTTCGGGCAGACCCTGAGCTCAGAGTCTCGGTGGGAGCGCTTGACATTGAGACTTTCAGTCTGGAAGAGTGGAAGCGTCAGCTAAAGGGATGCAACGGGAATGGCATTAAGGTGCTGCAACTCCTTCAATTTGCTACAGTGAGCTGGTCATTGAAATGAACTTCTCATGTTGATGTGGGAAGTATTACCCCTGAGTTTGCTCGAGCTGCTCATCTTCACGGTAGCTGCAGAGAGTAGGGGACTCGGCCCAGTACATCGCTGGCACCTCCTTGCCCACTATCAGTAGTATCTGGAGGAGTCCCTGCCTCAGGAAAGGCAACATCCATCAACAAAAAGCAGGCCACGCCATATTCTCCCACCTACCGACGGGCAGGAAGTACAGACGCTTGAAGTCGCAAACCGCCAGGTTCAAGAACGGCTGCTTCTCTAGAATCATTTTGTTCTAAAACCAACTTGCACAGCTCTAATCACTAAAGATTTAAAGATTAGCTTTATTTGTCACATGTACATCGAAATGAATCATACAGTGAAGTATGTGATTTGTGTCAATGACCAACACAGTCTGAGGATGTACTGGGGGCAGCTCACACGTGCTGCCATGCTTCCAGCACTAACATGGCAATAACAATTTATAAACCTACTAGCTCGTACATTCCAGTGGAAAGAAACTGGAGCACCAGGAAGAAAACCTTGTTGTACAAGAATGTACAAACTCCATGCAGACTCTTCCTCAGTAAAGTAACACTACGACTGCTTTGACGACTTTACATGACAATAGATTTTGAATTTTTTTGCCCTAATTCTGACTCTTTCTTGTACTATTTTTGTTTAATTTATGAATAATTTACATTTTTCTTGTGAATGTTGCTCATCTGATGTTACGTGCTTGTGATTCTGCTTGTTAAGTTTTTCATTGCACCTGTTTTGCATAGTTTTGCATATGAAAATAAACTCCACTTTCCATACTCAATAATACACTCCTCTCCTAACAGATTTCTTCCCCTCTCCAGCCCTTTACCTTTCTTACCCACCTCGCTTCACCTTTCACCTTCCAGCTAGTCCTCCCAACTATTTATCCTGGCATCTTTCCCCTTCCTCTCCAGTCCTGAAGAAGGGTCTCGGCCTGAAGTGTCAACTGTTTATTCATTTCCATAGATGCTGCCTGACCTGCTGAGCTCCTCCAGCGCTTTGTGTGTGTGTTGCTCTGGATCTCCAGCATCTGCAGATTTTCTGATGTTTAAAGACTCCACTTTGACTTTAACACGGACAGACCAGCACTCAACTAACATTTCAGTCTAAGTAGGATGAAATAATAGAAAATGTCCTACCAGTTCAAAGCATAGATAACCTACCTACAGAATGGGTGAGTGCCCTCTTGATTAAACATAGAACAGGGGGAAATAGGAGTACATTGTTCCCTGAACGTGGTATCACAGAGGTGAAGAAGCTGATTAGCACGCTGGTCTTCATCTGTCAGGACACTGAGTATGTTGTAGTCATATAAGATGTTAGTGAGGCTGCAGCTAAAGTATCGTGTATCGTTTCAGTTACCCTGTTGTAGGGAAGACGTCATTAAGCTAACTCCTGATGAAGGGTCTTGGCGCACAGTGTCGACGGTTTATTCCCCTCCACAGATGTTGCTTGACCTGCTGAGCTCCTCCAGCATTTTGTGTGCGTCACTCTGGCGTTCCAGCATCCGCAGAATCTCTGGTGTTTTTTATTAAGCTGGAATGAGAGCACAAAGGAGTGCCAGGACTCGACGAAGGTTGAGAAGAGGGCTGGACAGATAATGACTTTACTCCATTGAGCAACAGAGACTGAGGGGTGACCTTATGGAGGAGTATAAAATCATTAGGGGTATAGTGGGGTGAATACACAGTCTCTTTCCCAGAACAGGGAATGAAAAACCAGAGGGCATAGGTTCAGGGTGAGAAGAGGGAGATTTAAAAGGGACTGAAGGGGCAACTTCTTCATGCAGTGCCCAGTCTATACATGGAAGTGGTTGAGGTAGGTTCAATAACATTATTAAAAAGTCATTTGGACAGGCAAGCTCTTAGGGAAAAGTTAGAATGACATGCGGCAAATGCAGGCAAAGGGGTAGCTAGGATGGGCATCTTGGTTGGCATGGATGAGCTGAGCTGAGGGGTTGTTCCTGTGCTATATTACTCTATGTAATGACTGAGGTCAGCCCTGCTGATCTCTGAGGAAGATGCATAGGCTTCAGAAGCACTATTTCAAAATGCCATGATCAACATTTATTTCTCAGATGCAGATAATCTGGTTATTATTCCAATGCTCTTCGTGGGATCTTGCTGTGCACAGATTAGTAGTGGTGTTTCCATCACGAGCTCCATCATCGGCACTAGCCTCCCCACCAATGAGGACATCGTTAAAAGGCGATTCTTACGGAAGGGAAGCCCCTCGCCACCCAGGACATGCCCTCTTTACTAAAACAACAGCTTTGCACCCAGAGTCAGTAAGACCAAGGATTTGATTGCGGGCCACAGGAAGAGGAAATCAAGGTAACGTGCAGCAGTCCTCATCGAGGAATCAGCAGTGGGGGCGGGGCGGGGCGGGGGGGTGCGCAGTCTCACACTCCTGAGTGTCAACATCTTTGAAGACTTATCCTGAGCCCAAACTACTGATGCAATAATAAAGAGGGTATATTTCATTAGGAGTTTGAGGAGATTTAGCATGTTACCACTTCAGCAGATTTCTACGGGTTTACTGTGGAGAGCTTTCTAAATGGCCGCATTACCATCTGATATGGAACGGCCAATGCACAGGTTTGGGAAAAGCTGCAGTGTTTTAAACTCAGCCAGCTCTGTCATGGGCACTAGCCTCCTCACCATAGAGGATATCTTTAAAAAGGGTTGCCTCATGAGGTGGCATCCATCATTAAGGACTCGCCCTCTTCTCATTACTAGCATCAGAGTGGAGGTACAGGAGCCTAAACGTTTTAGGAATACCTTCTTCCCCTCCGCCATCAGATTTCTGAACAGTCCGTAAACCTGTGAAAACTACCTCATTATTTTTGTTCTCTGTTTCGAAAACTTATTTATCTTTTTACATATAGTTATATTATCACAATCATAAATATATAAATATTACAAATATATATTTCTTATTATAATTCAAAGTCTGTTTTATGCATTGCATTGTGACAAATCTTATGACCTATATTAGTGATAATAAATCTGATTCGGATTTTTCACATCAAGGAGGAGACAGAGAAGCCTGGAGACCCACTCTCAATGATACAGAAACAGCTTCTTCTCCTCTACCGTCAAATTTCTGAATGGTACGTGAACCCATGAGCATTACCACACTATTTTGCTCTTTTTTATTGCATTATTTATTTTTAATATACTTTTATTGTAATTATTTTTATGTATTGCAATGTACCACTGCCAAAAAACAATAAATTTCCCAACCTATGTCAGTGCTAATAAATCTTATTCTGATTCACATTCCTATGATACAGAAACCGCTCTACATTATCTGTAAAGTGCTCTGAGCCCTCTCAACATCACAAAAGGAAACATATAAAACACAAATTTATTCCAATCTTCGTAAATGTGTTTATTAAAAAGGAAATTGGTCCCTTTTCAGTTTTTCTGGTGAGTTTTATAGTCAAAGTCTTTGTTTACAACTGAACTGCATTGTACCTGAGCCAGGAGTGGCTTCTTGTAGAGAAGAACTTGTTATAATCAGCAGAATGTGCAGCATGCAGTAATCATACAGAGTGGGGGACACAATGCTTTCTGTATGCTTGTAAACAAGTTATCACATGCAAATATGAAAACAAATAGAGCTCACATGGATAGTTTCTCCATGTTCTGCCTCTTGCTGGAGACAGAAATCACTGCCGGCCCAGTTGTTAGTTAGTTGCATCACCGCCTGGTACGGCAATTGTAAGGCATCGGTTCACAAGACCCCACAAATTGCAAAGACGCCTAATAAGTTCATCGGGGTCTCTTGTCCACCCATCCAAGATATTGATTGGGTGTGATGCTTATGCAGGGCCCTTAGAGGGTCAAAAATCAGTAGCATTATGAGAAGGGCAAGGATGGGAAACAGCTTCTTCCCCCAGACTGTGAGACTGCTGAACTCCCTGTCACCACTCAGGTCTCATCACTTACGACGCGCCAGTAGTTTTACTGTTTACTTTTTCATTTGTGCTGTAAACGGACCTTATGGTAAATGCCAATCTTCTGGAATATATTTTTATCATTTGCCCTGTCCCCTCTAAGCTCCGTGGCAGGTGTGCAGCCACACAGTAACTGAAATGCTCCCGTGCACGTAGCCTTCGTTGCCGTGCCACTGGAATTTTCTTCTATATAATGGTTTACTAAAATGCCACGCAGTTTTCAGGCTGTGTAGAAATTCTCCGCTCGGAGCAATGGTTGGTCTGCACAGCTGTAAAAAAAAAGGGAACTTCGATTATTTGTGGTAATATTACTTCATGTTTTTTGTTTGAGTTATATGTACTGTGTTGTGCACCTTGATCAGGAGGAATGTTTTTTCATTTGGCGGTACACATGTACACAGTTGAATTACAGTAGACGAGAATTACAGGAATTGGTGAATAGCTGGGTGTCAGAATCAGATTTACTATCACTACCTCATATGATGTGAAATTTACTGTTTTTCAGCAACAGTACAGTGCAAAGATACTGAATTACTAAAAATAACAAAAATAAATAAATACTGCAAAAAAATGGGAATAACAAGGTGATTCTCATGAGTTATGAACACAAGAGATTCTACAGATGATGGAAATCTTGAGTAAAACTCACAAAATACTGGATGAACTCAACAGGTCCGGCAGCATTGATGGAGGGAAATGAACAGCTGAGGTTTCAGGCCAAGGCTCTTCATTTATGAGTTCATGGACTGCACAGAAATATGATGGTGGAGGGGAAGAAGATGTTCCTAAAATGTTAAGTGTGGGTCTTCAGGCTTCTGCATCTCCTCCCAGATGGTGGTAATGAGAGGAGAGCATGTTGCCCCGACACATCTTACTGATTAGTGGAACAGACTACTGAACCTGAATGTTCCTTCCTGTACTGGAAAGTATTTTTTATTGCTTTGAAACACAATCGATATTGTGTACCACCATATGAATGTGTGAAGAGGCAAGAGAGAGCAGATGTTGGAATATGCAGGCTTGAGCATCTATTTATCTATTTATTTATTTATTTGGAGATGCAGCATGGTAACAGGCCCTTCACGGCCAACGAGCACGTGCCACCCTATTACACTCATGTGACCAATGACCAACAAATCCGCATGTTTCTGGGATGTGGGAGGAAACTGGAGTGCCCAGTGGTGTATCTATACACATTTTATTCCAAGTTTGCACTTTAACTCATAAGTTCATATATTATATATTTCTCTATCTTTATAATTGTTAAATATTGTTGTTTTTTGTTGCACGTTGCACCAATACACCATAGCAAATTTCTATTGCAGGTAAATGTATATGGTAAATAAAGTTAATCCTTAAACCTTGATTCTTGATCAAAGTGTTCAGTTTATGAAATATGATAGCATATAGCTGAAAGCCAAATGTCCTGTATGGATGTAGTACTAGTACGTATATATGTACAAACATTATAATCCATTTAACAGATTGAAAAAACAAAAGTGCCCATTCTAACAGGTCGAAAAGATTGATTAGGCATTGGATTAAGGGTCAAAGTTGAGTTCTCAAAAGAAATTAAAAACAATGGGAGCTTTAATAGCTTTATTTGCCAGTGCTGCCGCAAGCATTCTGTACTTTACCCATCCAGATATTTTAAATTGATTTATCTTCCCAGATCCAATCTCAGCATTGGCTGCCCTCCTGTGCACAGAGAATCAGGATTCAGGAATCAGGAATCACATTATATTAAATGCGGAACCATTTTGATTATAGTTCCAAGGAGAAACTGGGCACGTTGAAAATTTAGACCAACAACTACATATCTCTCCTACCCTGTTTTTCTCTGAAGTTATGTGTGTGGGTACCTGGAAGAGTAGAGAAACCCACAGTGAGAGAAATACACCAAGTGGTCACTTTATTGGGTACAACTGTATACCTGCTTCTTCATGCAAATATCTAATCAGCCAATCATATGGTAGCAACTCAATGTATAAAAGCATGCTGACATGGTCAAGAGGTTCATTTGTTGTTCAGAGCAAATATCAGAATGGGGAAGAAATGTGACTTAAGTGACCTTGAACTTGTTGCCAGACAGGATGGTTTGATTATCTCAGAAACCCCTGATCTCCTAGAATGTTCACGGACAACTGTCTCTAGAGCTTACAGGGAATGATTTGAAAAACAACAAAAAGAAAATCCAGTCGGGGGCAGTTCTGTGGGCAAGAATGCCTAGTTAACAAGGGAGGTCGGAGGAGAATTGCCAGACTGAATCAAACTGACTGGAAGGCGACAGTCACTCAAATAACCACACATTACAACAGTGGTGTGCGGGACAGCATCTCCGACTGAACAACACGTCAAACCTGAAGTGGTTGGGCTACAGTAGCAGAGGACCACTAACATACACTCAGTGGCCACTTTATTACATATCAGAGGTACCTAATGAAGTGGCCACTAAGTGTATATTTCAGTAGCACTTTTCTTCCCTTTCAGGATGTCCTAAAACACTTCGCGGTCAAAGAGTAGTTTACGAAGTGTGGTGATGTCAGAACCATTGATGTCAATATATGCACAGCTTTATTGGCTTTACTTGTCCGATGTACACCAGAACATCGAAACATTCAGTGAAGTGTGCCATTTGCTTTCAAATCAAATCAATGAGGATTCTGCAGTGCGTCCCGCAAGTGTTGCCACACTTTCAGTCCAGAACTCACTAACTCTAATCTGTACATCTTTAGAACGTGGGAGTATATCAGAGCGCCTGGAGGAAACCACAGGGAGAATTTATGAACTCCTTACAGACAGCGGCAGGAATTGAAACCCAATTGCTGATCACTGGTGCTGCAAAGCATTAAATGTTACGATCCTGTTGGATACTGGTAACACAGAATACTGCAAGTCTAGTACACTGGTTCATTTGTGAAACCTGCGATGGGGAAGCCGCTTGACCTCGGATGTAGGGCGGACCAGGCCCTCGTGCCTTTTGCAGCTGCCTAGGGGAGGAGATGCTGGAGATGGTGTGGCACGGCGGGGGTCAATGTTCAGTTGGGGACTGGCCCCTTCTGATGGTGCTGCCCTCCAGTGTGTGCTCAGTGGAAGACAAGCTGGATTGTGTTTCTCTGCGGCTGCAGTAGCTCGTGATGATTGACTGCTGCAGAATTGTTCTTGCTGACAATATCTCAGGGACGTGATACTCAGGGACTTGGGACTAAATTATTACTTGGGGCCCCACAGGAATGTTGTTTCATTTGGCTCTATTTATGTACGGTTGAATGACAATTAAACTTGAGCCTAAATTTGTGAACTGCTGAACCTCCACTTTCTGTAGATGTATGGAAACACCACAGCCTGCAGATTCCCCTTCAAGTCACACACCACCCAGACTTGGAAATCTATTAACATACACTAAATGCTGGAGGAATGCAATAGAGGCAGCATCTCTGGAGGGAAATAAAGAGGTGAACTTTCAGGACTCAGGTTAGTGTGTGCATGTGTGTGATTCAAGACTTCCAGCAGCTGCAGAATCTCTTGTGCCTTTGGAAATAAATTGCCTGACATTCGTTATGTCTGGGTTTAAATCTTGGAACTGTCTCACAAAGTCGGACTGCAATGGTTAATAAAAGGCAATGTACCGCCACCTTCTCAAGACAAAATCACGATGGGCAGCAAACATTGCCTTTATCAGCAAAACCCAAATACCGTGAAGAAAATAAACTTTATAAATGTGTAATGAAGAAATATTATCATCGAGAGAGCTGAATTACTTTAAGACTGGAAACACCAATTTTCATTGATCTATGAAGTCAGTCGAACTGCATTATATTGGTTGAGCAATGAATTATTAGTGTTTCTCTCTCAGCATAAGTAGGTAATAATTTATTTATAACACAAATGCTGTGTTACGTTGTTAATTTGCAAGATAAGTGTATTGTAATATTGGAATGATAGAAAGATTTGCTATGGCTTACAATATACAGGCATAGGCTTGCAAATATATAGGTTCATAACTACAATAAGTTACACACATATACATATATTTATATAGGTATGTGGGCAGGAGAGAGATTGAGATCAATGCACATAAATATCCAATTAACTGTTCTTTTAAATAAATGAATTCTGGTAGTATTTTTAGTGAACTGAGATACATTATTTATATTAGCTATAAATATACTCCATACATGAAAGAGGTTGCGTACAATTGCAACACTCTACCTGAAAACAAAATATAGTTATTTCTTCATGTGACTGAACCTGGTGTAGATTTTGACTGATCCTACAACTCCTGTGTCCATCACCTCTCAGAACTGACCAGAGAAGCTGAAATTAAAAAAAAAAAAAGACTATTGGTCTATTTTACAACAAAACCAAGAGATAGAGTGTGGCTGAACCAAAACTGATTTAGACTAGATAGATAGATAGATAGATAGATAGATACTTTATTCATCCCCATGGGGAAATTCAACTTTTTTCCAATGTCCCATACACTTGTTGTAGCAAAACTAATTACATACAATACTTAACTCAGTAAAAAAAATATGATATGCATCTAAATCACTATCTCAAAAAGCATTAATAATAGCTTTAAAAAGTTCTTAAGTCCTGGCGGTAGAATTGTAAAGCCTAATGGCATTGGGGAGTATTGACCTCTTCATCCTGTCTGAGGAGCATTGCATCGATAGTAACCTGTCGCTGAAACTGCTTCTCTGTCTCTGGATGGTGCTATGTAGAGGATGTTCAGAGTTATCCATAATTGACCGTAGCCTACTCAGCGCCCTTCGCTCAGCTACCGATGTTAAACTCTCCAGTACTTTGCCCACGACAGAGCCCGCCTTCCTTACCAGCTTATTAAGACGTGAGGCGTCCCTATATAGTCTGAGACTATAAGACGTAGGGGAGTACTAGGCCATGGGGCCCGTCGAGACTGCTCCACCTTTCCAACATGGTTGATCTATCATCCCTCTCAAACCCATTCTCCCCATAACCTTTGATGTCCAGAATCTATCAATCTCTGTTAAATATAGCCAATAACTTGGTCTCAGCAGCCAGCAGTGGCAATGAATTCCTCTGATTCACTACCCCCTGGCTAAAGAAATTCCTCCTTATCTCTATTCTAAAGGGGTGTCCCTCTCTTCTGAGGCTGTGCCCTCTGGAGCTAAGCTTCTCCACTACAGGAAACATACTCTCCACGTCCACTCTATCTAGGCCGTTCAGTGTTCAATAGATTTCAATGAGGTTCTTGTAAACACCAGTACAGGCCCAGAGGTACCAAAAGCTCCTCTTACATTAACCATCTCATTCCTGGAATTATTCTCGTGCACCTCCTCTGGACACACTCCAATGCCAGCACATTCTTTCTCAGATAAGGGGCCCAAAGTGGCTTATGAGCATGATGTGTTGCAGAAAACATGGCCATGGTAAGGAGAGAGTCCCGGCTACTGCGGGCTTGAGGTCAGACAGTGACTCCACTGGAATGAATTGGTTTTAACTTTAGAGCTAACAGAGCTGAGGTATTCTTACAGCAGTGACATAGGGTTGTACTGCACAGAAAAAGGTCCTTTGGCCCAATTTGTCCACGCTGAGCAAGGTGCCTGACTAAGCTTGTCACATTTGGAGCATAGGAGACTGAAGAGTGGCCATATGCAGGTACATAAAAATCACTAGTCGCATGGATGGGGTGAATGTGTACGTTCTTTTGCCCAGAGAAAAAAATGAATCAAAAACTAAAGGGAATAGGTTTAAAGTGAGAGTGGAAAGATTTAAAAGAGACTTGAGAGATAACTCCTTCACCCAGAGGGTGGTGCATACATGGAACAAGCTGTCAGAGGAACTGGTAGCCAAATCACAAACAAGAAAAAAATCTGCAGATGCTGGAAATCCGAGCAAAACACACAAAATGCTGGAGGAACTCAGCAGGCCAGGCAGCATCTATGTTCCTCCAGCATTTTGTGAGAGGAAGTGGTAGATGCATTTTCAAAGAACAAAACTTTTCAAAAAAAAACATCTGGACAGGTACTGTATATGGATAAGAAAGGATAGTGGACAAAAGGCAAGCAAGTAGGACTACCTTAGACTGGCAACTTGGTCATATAGGTGTGTTGGGCTGAGGGGCTTGTAACCTTGGTGTGTAACACTATCACTCTGACTCTAAGTCCCTCCAGTGTTTGCCCTTCACCACCTGGGGCTTTGCTGCGACACTCCAAGGTGGGTTTTGACCTTCCTGTAGTTAACCAACCCTCTATTATCAGCTCCCTCCATTAAACACACCAAGGACGGATTATTTTTGAAACACACTTGACAGCTTCACAATACCATTATTGAGAGCACTTTTTAAAAATTCCATTTTATTGATTTTAACTCTCAAGTTATGTAAGTGGAATTCAAACTGATATCCCCAGCAATACAGTACCAACAGGCCCAGAAATCTGTGACTTGGACACAGTAGCATAGTTGTTAGCTAAACTCTATCACATTGGGGTTCACACCACAGACTGTACATTCTCCTTGTGACTCTGCGCGTTTCCTTTGGGTGCTCCGGTTTTCTCTCATCTTCCAAAGACATACGGGTTAGAGTTAGTAAGATGTGGGGTGCCACATTGGAGCTGGAAGAATGGTGACAGTTGTGGGATGTCCCAGCACATGCTCTGGCTGTGTGCTTCAATGTTTCAATATGCATGTGACAAATAAAGCTTATCTTATCTTAAACCTGAGCACTCAGCAAATTTCCAGGAATAACTGGATTTTTCTCTAAGGAACCTGCAGACTCAGTGAAATTCATAATGGGGCTCTTCCACAACCCTGTCAATCATGTTATGCTTGGTTATTAAATAATTCCTTTCCAAATTGATTGGCTTATCCAAGATTCAAGATTCAAATTGGAACATATGTGATACGCGTTGTTTGCGTTAACAACCAACACACCCGAGGGTGTGCTGGAGGCAGGGGTAGGCCTCAAGGGTCACCACACATTCTGGCGCCAACATTACATGCCCACAATGCTCAGCACAGAACACAACGAGCAACAAAACAAGGGCAGCAAAACAAACCCTACTCCTTCCTCCCACCCACATGCATGCCTAGTCACTTAAACCCAGGCCAGGCCTCTGGGCTGGGGTCCTCAGCAGGCACAGTCTTGCCAACTTGGCTCCAGCCAATGAAGACTCAACTTCCGGACTTCTGACTTGACCCTCAGGCCAAGATCTGGAGTCACCATTCAGTTGTATTGTATCACTATGGTGTAGTGATTCTGCAGCTTAAGAGTCATCAAGTTGTACAGCACTGAAACAGACCCATGTCAATCAACTTATCTACCTGAGTTAGATCCATTTCACTGTGTACCTCTGAACCTTTCCTGTCCGTGTGCCTTTCCAAATGGCTTTTAATATTCTAATTGTACTCACCTCTAACAATCCTTTAGCAGCTTGTCCCATAAGCCCACAACTCTCAAAACTTGCCCGGTGGTCTCTTTTATGTGTTTCCTTCTACTTTGCATCGTTTTAATCACCTAGAATAAGTCACTCCTCAACCTTTCTTTCTCCAGGGAGATTCAATGTGCATTGCTGGTCCCTCTTTGCTAAGACCAGTGTGATACAGTGCAGGAACCACAATCGAGCTAAGGACAGAGTCCCAGCTACTGCAGGCTCGAGCTCAGACAGTGGGTCCCCTGGAACAAATCCTGTTTTACTTCAGAGCCAACAGAGCTGAGGTATTCTTACAGCGGTAAGATGCAGTACTCAGAGCCGTGGAGACTTGTAGCATAGAAAGAGGCAAATTGGCCATGCCGACCGAGGTGCCCGACTAAGCTTGTCCCACTGGAGTGTCTGGCACTGAGGAATGACCATAAAATCATGTGGGGCACAGATAGGGTGAATACCCACAGTTTTTTCCCCAAGGAATAAAAAATTAGAGGATATTGGTCCAAAGTAAGAAAGGAAAGAACCTTGTCTTTCAAAGGATGGAGGTGGGTTTAGAGGAATGGAGGCGTTTGGCCTGAAGGATCTACTCTGGCAGCTGAATTTATTTAAAATTGTTTTGGGTTAAAACAAGACTAAATCTCCAAAATCGTTTTGTAGTAAAATGGAATGTTGATTGGATTCTGAGAAACAGAGAAACTTTGTGTGATCAGAACAAATTGTTTGGGAACTTCTGTGAGGTGTAATGTTGATTATACAGTTTTTAAAATTAGGTTCAGTTTTCTCAGAACAGAATGCCCATCCCTGCCTCAAGCTCTGTGCTTTTATTCCAGTAACTCACTAAGTTCTGTCTTATTTATATCTTTGGGCATTGAATGAGTGTATTCCTGCATACTTTGCCTGAAAGTCTCAGTGCAAGTGAGGCCTTGGGAAAGATGATTAACAGTGCTCAAGGTGTACTCTGATGCAGATGTTGATGCCAATGTACCATTTATTCCTCACCACTAATTGCCCTTAATTGTGGAGTCTGCACCCCAGTGGTGCAGATGGGAGTCACAGGTCACAACCTCGTGCTGTCAGTGTGGAGTTTGCCCATTCTTCTTATGACTGTGTGTGATTCCCCTATGTGTTCTGTTTTCTTCCCACGTCCCAGGGATGTGGGTTTCCCAAAGATGTGTGGGTTGGTAACTTAATTAGTCACCGTTCATTGTTCCTAACCGTAGCCAGGATGTGGTCTGCAAATTGCAACAAGAGATGGAAAAAGTATGTCAAAAGGGCAATGTTATGTCAGACATGGGGGCTTTCAAGATGCAGATAGATTTGGAAAATCAAGTTGATGCTGGATCCCAAGAGAGAGCTTTTGTAGAATGCCTCTGAGATGCCTTTTGGAGCTGCTTGTGGTTGAGCCAACTAGGGGATCAACAATTCTGGATTGAATATTCTGCAATGAACCAAAAATGATTAGGAAGCTTAAGGTAATGGAACCCTTCGGAAACAGTGATCATAACATGATATTCACCCGGCAATTTGAGAGGGAGAAGCTAAAGTCAGATGTATCAGTATTCCAGTGGAGTAAAGGGAATTCAGGGGCTGAGAGAAGTGCTGTCCAAAGTCGATTAGAAGAGGACAGTAGCAGGGATAATGGCAGTGCAGCAATGGCTAGAGTTTCTGGGAGCAATTCGGAAGTGCAGGATAGATAGATCCCAAAGGAGAGGAAGTATTCTAGAGGCAGGATGATGCATCTGTGCCTGTCAAGGGAAGTCAAATCCAACATAAAAGCAAAAGAGAGGGCATATAATAGAGCAAAAATTAGTGGGAAGCTAGTGGATTGCTAAATTTTTAAAAGCTAACGGAAGTCAACTAAAATAACATAAGTGGGAAAAAGATGAAATATATTATCTAGCCAGTAATATCAAAAATGATACCAAACGTTTTTTCAGATATATATTGAGTAAAAGAGAGGCAAGAGGAGATATTGGACTGCTGAAAAATGATGCTGGAGAGATAGTGACAAGGGTCAAGGAAATGGCAGAAAAACTGAACAAGTATTTTGCATCAGTTTTCACTGTGGAAGACATTAGTAGTATGCCAAAAGTTCAAGAGTGTCAAGGGGCAGAAGCAAGTGCAGTTGCTATTAAGAGGGAGTTGGTGCTTGGGAAACTGAATGGTCTGAAGGTAGATAAATCACCTGGCTAGATGGACCACACCCGAGGGTTCGGAAAGAGGTAGCTGAAGAGATTGTGGAGGCAGGTAATGATCTTTCAAGAATCAATAGATTCTGGCATGGTTCCAGAGGACTGGAAAATTGCAAATGTCACTCCACTCTTCAAGAAGGGAGGGAGGCAGAAGAGAGGAAATTGTAGGCCAGTTAGCCTGACTTCAGTGTATAGGAAGACATTGGAGTTGATTATTAAAGGTGTGGTTTCGGGCTACTTGGACGTATATGACAAAACAGGCCAAAGTCAGCATGGTTTCCTTGAGGGAAAATCTTGCCTGACCAATCTGTTGGAATTCTTTGAAGATATAACAAGCAGGATAGACAAAGGAGAATCAGTGGATGCTGTGTATTTGGATTTTCAGAAAGGCTTTGACAAGGTGCCACATGTGAGACTGCTAAACAAGATAAGAACTCATGGTATTACAGGAAAGATAGTAGCATGGATAGAGCATTGGCTGATTGGCAAGAGGCAAAGAGTGAGAATAAAGAGACCCTTTTCTAATTGATCCTTTTCACAGGTAGATAGGGTAGTAAAGAGAGCTTTTGTTACATTGGCCTTTATAAATCAAAGTATTGAGTATAACAGTTGGAATGTTATGGTGAGGTTGTATAAGGCATTGGTGAGGCTGAATTTGGAGCATTGTGTGCAGTTTTGGTCACCGAATTACAGGAAGGATATTAATAAGGTTGAAAGAGTGCAGAGAAGGTTTACAAGGATGTTGCTGGGACTTGAGAAACTGAGTTACAGAGAAAGGTTGAATAGTTTAGGACTTTATTCCCTGGAGCGTAGAAGAATGAGAGGAGATTTGATAGAGGTATATAAACTTATGATGGATATAGATAGAATGAATGCAAGCAGACTTTTTCCACTGAGGCTAGGGGAGAAAAAAACCAGAGGACATGGGTTAAGGGTGAAGGGGGAAAAGTTTAAAGGGAACATTAGGGGGGGGGCTTCTTCACACAGAGAGTGGTGGGAGTGTGGAATGAGCTGCCAGATGAAGTGGTAAATGCGGGCTCACTTTTAACATTTAAGAAAAACTTGGACAGGTATGTGGATGAGAGGTGTTTGGAGGGATATGGTCCAGGTGCAGGTCAGCGGGACTAGGCAGAAAAATGGTTCGGCACAGCCAAGAAGGGCCAAAAGGCCTGTTTCTGTGCTGTAATGTTCTATGTTCTATGGTTCTATGGTTGCAGTGACTAGTGGTTTTCTCAAGGTCTGTGTTGGGATCGCTTCTTTTTATGTTGTATGCCAACAATTTGAATGATGAAGTTGTTGGCTTTGTGACCACATTTGTGGATGACACGAAGACAGGTAGGGAGGTAGGTAGTGTTGAGGAAGTAGAGAGACTGCAGAAGGACTTGGACAGATTAGGAGAATGACCAAAGATGTGGCAGATGGAACATACTGTCAGGAAGTATATGGTCATGTACTTTAGTAGAAAGAGTAAAAGCATAGACTACTTTCTAGATGGAGATAAAATTCAAAAATCTGAGGTGCAAAGGAATTTGGGATTGAGGATTTTCTGAAGGTTATTTTGCAGGATGAAATGGCAGTGAGGGAGGCAAATGCAATATTGGCATGCATTTCAAGAAGAGTAGTATATAAAAGCAGGGATCTAATATTGAGGCTTTATAAGATACTTGTGAGGTCTCTCTTGGTTGGAGTATTGTGTGCAGTTTTGAGCCCCTTATTTTAAAAAGGATGGGCTGATACTGGAGCTGGTTCAGAGGAGATTCATGAGAACGATTCCTGGAATGAAAGGATTATCATATGAGCAGCAATTGAAGGGTCTGGGCTTGTAATCGCTGGAATTTGGAAGAATGGTGGGGAGGGGAGGATCTTATTAAAACCTATCTAACGTTGAAAAGCCTAGATAGAGTGGATGTGAAGAGGATGTTTCCTTTTTTGGGGGAGTCTAGGACCAAAGGGTACAACCTCAAGATAGACAGGTGTCTATTTAGTACAGAGATATGGAGGAATTCCCTTAGCCAGAGGGTGGTGAATAAATGGAGTTCATTGCCACAGACGGCTGTGGAGGCCAAGTCACTGGGTGCAGTTAAGGCGAAGGTTGATAGTTCTTGATAAGTCAGGGCATGATGGGGCAGGAGAATAGGTTGAGAGGGAAATGAATCAGCTGCAAAGAGATGATGGTGCAGGCTCGATGGGTCGAGTAGCCTAATTCTGCTTCTTTGTCTTCTGTTCTTATGGTTTGTCGAATCTTTGGGGAGTTGATGGGAACGTGGGAAGAATAAAGTGAGGTTAGTGTAGGACTAGTGTAAATGGATGTGTGATAATCCGCGTGGAGTCATTGGATTTAAGGGCCTGTCTCCGAGGGATTCTATTATTCCATATGGGTTGGAGTTAAACATTTGGGTTTAATAAGAATGGTTTTCAATCCTAATTTTGTCATGCAGAATCTTTAAGTTGTTGCGTCAAGTTTCTCCGTAATGGTTAACCAACTTGGCTTATGAAAGGGAAAGAATAGAAGCTGGGTATAACGTGCAAGAGAGCAATAAGAATTCTGCACCGAGGTTCTGATCTCTTTTTTAATATACTTTTTGAGATCTGGGTATCAAGAGCAAAGATATTCAATGTACATACCTAATTACCCATGAGAAGGCAGTGGTGAAGTGCCTTCATAATATGCTATAGATACTGAGATACATTCAGAGCCCACATTATTAGGTACACCAGTACACCTGCTCATTAATACAAATATCTAATCAGCCAATCATGCGACTGCACCTGATTGCATAAAAGCATACAGACATGGTCAAGAGGTTCAGTTATTTTTCAGACCAAACATCGGAACGGGGAAGAAATGTGATCTGAGTGACTTTGACCATGAATGATTGTTGGTGCAGAAACTGCTGATCTCCTGGGATTTTCATGCACAACATACTCTAGAGTTTACAGAGAACGGTGCGAGAAACAAAACAAAATCTAGTGAGTGGCAGTCTGTGGGCAAAAATGCCAGATTAGTGAGAAGGGTCGGAGGAGAACGGCCAGACTGGTTCAAGCTGACAGGAAAGTGACAGTATCTCAAATAACCAGGCATAACAACAACCAGGTAACACAACATGTTGAACCTTGAAGTGGATGAACTACAGCAACAGAAGACAGGAGATACCTAATAAAGTCGTCACTGTGTATATATGACTAGCAAGGCCTTTACATAAGCAAAGTACTGCAGATGATGGAAAATTGAAATTTAAAAAAATGGAAAATGCTGGGAATATGCAGCATGTCTACTGAGCGAGAGAAACAAAATTTGAAGACATGAGCAACTAATAGGTGACTGACGTGAATATGGATGTCACCTTGTTGAGATACTGCCTTTTAATAGTTGTCTACAATGGTGGGGAAAACTGTACCCTTGATGGAACTGACTGAGTCCAGCACTCACTATAGCCTCTTGTGATCCTGCCCATACCAGTTATAATGCTTTTGCCTTGAGTAATGATTCTTTCTTATCAGTTTTGATGCCATTCATTGCAATACCGTAGAGGCATGGTCACCACGTTGGGTGTTGTTTGTGCATTTTCTGACTTATCGACAAAATTGACATAAGAACTCTAAAAACAGAAACCGTTCTTTACACAGGACCAGTAAGTACAACCGGGCTGAGTAAGGACAGCAAACATCCACCATTAATGTTCATCACAGAATCGCGAAAGCCTTTCGCAATAATTCACTTGTTACATGATGAAGACTTGGTTTGTTTTTATTACATGATACAGTGAAAAGTTTTTTGCTTGCGTGCTGTTCCAACAAATGGCATGCAAGTAAAGCAGCATTGTGGTTAGCATAACACTTTAGAACACCAGCAAACAGTAGTGGTTTCAATTTCCACTACTATTTGTAAAGAATTTGTACATTTCACTATGACCGCATGGGTTTTGTCCAGGTGCTCCAGTTTCTTCCCACGTTCCAAAGAAGTATGGGTTCAGGTTAGTGAGCTGTGGGCATGCTATGTTGGTGTTGGAAGTGTGACAATACTTGCAGGCTTCCCCTGCACACCCTCAGACTGTGTTGGTCGTTGACACAAAATGACACATTTTGCTGTTTTGATGTACATGTGACAAATAAAGCTAATGTTTCTTTCTTTCAGATCATTCCATACTTAGGTACATGGAGGTACTATGCAAGCAACAAACAATATAGTGTTACAATTACAGAGAAAATGCAGTGCAGATGAACAATAATGAACAAGGGGCATTAATGAGGTAGAATGAGAGATCAAAGTTTCATCTTTAGTATTAAAAGTTTTCTGTTCAAGAATCTGATAACTGCAGGATATCAGTTACGTGTTCTCATACTTTTGTATGTTGGATCACTACTCTTAACATTTACAGAATATTTTTAATTGTTCTTAAGGTTAGCTCTCGTGGTGAGATTTGAACCCGTGTCTATGGGTTATTAACCTGTCAAAATTGCCAGTGCACTCCCTTCACTGAATCTCAAGTTTTTACCATGATGTCTTTGTTCGGCAAAGAGATTGAGGACATAGATCACAGGTTGGTAGGCATTGGACATAAGAAGTAGCTGATCTGGCCGTGGACAGCTCCATCTACATGCTTTTTTCCCCCCAAACCCTAATTCTCATGATATGCAAAAATCTATCTAATAGCGTATTAAATATGTTTATTGAGCTAGCATGCACTGCTTCCCAGGACAGAGATTTCCACAAATTCATTACTCTTTGGGAAAAGCAGTTTCTCCTCATCTCCATCCTAAATCTATTCCCCCAAATTTTGAGGTTATGTCCCATAGTTCTTGTCTCAGTTACCAGTGGAAAACAAACTTTCCTACCTCTGTCTTATCTATCTCTTTTATAATTTTCTGTATTTCTGTAAGATTGATTGGGTTTGGGTGTGTGCTAGGCAGAGTCAGGACTTAATTGAGAGGCTGCTCAAGCCAAAGTAGACAAATAACCTCCTTATATTTCGATGGCTCGACGTCTTACTCATATTCAATAGTCTTAGTAATCATTGTTCATCAAGAGTATTGATTAGTTGGAACCGATCATAGTTTCTGACTTGGAATGAAACTGTAAATTGGTTTATTACTGTTGCATGTACCAACATAAGTGAAAAAATTGTTTTTGATGCCATCCACACAGATCATTTCATCACATCAGTGCATTGACAAGTGTAATTCCGTTAATTCCAAATAACAAAATTTAGAATGAAGTGTTGCAGAGAAAGTGCAGACAGACAATAACATGCACGGCCATGACAAAGTGGATTGTGAGGTCAACAGGCCATCTTACAGAGCGAAAGTTGTCCTTGAGTCTCGTGGTACGAGCTTTCAGCCTCTTGTATCATCTGCCTGAAAGGAGAGGGAAGAAGAGAAATTATCCAGGATGGGTGCGTTATTTGATTATGCTGGCTGCTTTACCAAGGCTGTGAAAAGTGTAGACAGATTTCGTGGAGGGGAGGCTGGTTTCCGTGATATGCTGAGCTGTGTCCACAACTTCCTGCAGTTCCTTGTAGGTCTTGTGTAAAGCAGTTGCCTAACAAAGGTGTGATGCATGTGGATAGGTGCTTTCTATGGTGCATTATAAAAAAATTAGTGAGGGTCAAAGGGAATATGCCAAATACCTTTCACCTCCGGAGGAAGTAGAGGCATTAGTAAACTTTCTTGGCTGTGGCGTCTACATAGTTGGACCAGGTCGGGCTATTGGTGATATTCACTGCTAGAAACTTGAACCTCTCAACCTCGTTACCATTAACATCAACAAGAGCTTATGCACTGCCCCTCACCCCCCACTTCCTAAAATCAATGATCAGCTCTTTTACTGACATTGAGGGAAAGGTTGTTGTCATGTCACAAGGCTCAAGGCTGTGGCAGAAGAGGCTGGGGGTTTGCGAGGTGCTGTGAGAATAGCCTTGTCCAGGTTACTGCAGTGCATTTAACACACTGCAGACACTTTCTTGAGCTTTACAGCCACTGCTTCGCTGGAAGAGGCCAATAGTGAGCAAATAAATGTAAATGATTGAGAGTAACAAAAGCAATCTTTGAGCACTATTTGCCATGATTGATGAGAGTATTGAGATGAAATTTCCCTCGCTGGACAGATCAGCAAACCTGCTAAACTATTCAAAATAAAGTGGGCAGAGGCATACTTAGAACAGCAAATAAAGGTTTTCCTCTGAGACCATTAACACATTATTTTTGAATAAAGCACAGGCTGATTTCTATCTTAAAGCAGTTTGCTGTGAGTAGTGATTGTCACACGGTGCAGTCCAGCTGTTGAAGGCACCAGACGATGACAGCGTGGCGAAAGCTGAATCTCCTTCTTTGAAGCCAGCAAACCCTAAATAAGGGACAAGAGAAACCCTGCAGCTGGTTTCCATGGGAACCATCAGTTCTATTCTCCACAAGATTCAATTAACAAAAATGACCACTTTGCAACTGGTTCCCACATCATTTCAATTCAGTGATTTGGAAAGATGACAATGCGTTGTTGGGATAAACTGATTTCTATCTACACTACTTCCTTTTTCCATGTTTAACCCTTGGATTTAGATGTTCCACCACTGATTTTTGAAACTAGTCCAACAAAGCTCAATATTGCACTTTGAGTCGTCAAATAGGGTAGGACTTTCACAGTGACTGGTAGGACCATGAGGAGTGTTGTGGAGCAGAGGGACTTGGGAGTGCAGGTAGAGTATTTAGCCTGCTGAGGTAGTGTCACAGGTGGACAATGTGGTGAAGAGGTTTTTGGCATGCTGGCCTTCATCAGTCAGGGCACCGAGCTTAGGATTTGGGATGTTATGATGCTATTGTAACAGTTTTGGTGATTCACCAAACCTGTATGTACATAATGCTCCAGGTGTGGCCTCTGAAGCAGTCAGACAGAAAGAATGAGTTACCTGAAGCTGGAGAAATTGATATTGTCCAGAACCTCTGGTGCTCTTCCTCGTTCCCTTTTCTCCGTGGTCCGCTGTCCTCTCCTATCAGATTCCTTCTTCTTCAACCCTTTACTTTTTCTACCTATCCCCTCCCAGCTTCTCACTTCAACACTCTCCCCCCCACACCCACCTTCCACATAATCTGATCTCACCTATCACCTGCTAACATGTGCTCTTTTCCCTTCTCTCCAACCCCCCCCCTGCTCCCCCCCCCCCACAAATTCGGGCTTCTGCCCACTTCTTCTCCAATACTAATGATAGATAGATAGATAGATAGATACTTTATTCATCCCCATGGGGAAATTCAACTTTTTTTCCAATGTCCCATACACTTGTTGTAGCAAAACTAATAACATACAATACTTAACTCAGTAACAAATATGATATGCATCTAAATCACTATCTCAAAAAGCATTAATAATAGCTTTTTAAAAAGTTCTTAAGTCCTGGCAGTTGAATTGTAAAGCCTAATGGCATTGGGGAGTATTGACCTCTTCATCCTGTCTGAGGAGCATTGCATTGATAGTAACCTGTCGCTGAAACTGCTTCTCTGTCTCTGGATGGTGCTATGTAGAGGATGTTCAGAGTTTTCCATAATTGACCGTAGCCTACTCAGCGCCCTTCGCTCAGCTACCGATGTTAAACTCTCCAGTACTTTGCCCACGACAGAGCCCGGCTTCCTTACCAGCTTATTAAGACGTGAGGCGTCCCTCTTCTTAATGCTTCCTCCCCAACACGCCACCACAAAGAAGAGGGCGCTCTCCACAACTGACCTATAGAACATCTTCAGCATCTCACTACAGACATTGAATGACGCCAACCTTCTAAGGAAGTACAGTCGACTCTGTGCCTTCCTGCACAAGGCATCTGTGTTGGCAATGAAGAGTCAAGTTCAAGTTTATTGTCATTCATCTGTATACATATAAACCACCAATCAAAATTAAGTTCCTCCAAACCAAGGTGCACAACACAGTACATATAACTCACACACTACACATCAAGTAATAGTACCACAAATAATAGGGAACATTTACAATCTAAGTTAAAAAGTGAACAGTATAACGCGACTGGTGCTTCACAAGTGATGAGACCTGGGTGGTGACAGGGAGTTCACTAGTCTCACAACCTGGGGGAAGAAGCTGTTTTCCATCCTAACAGTCCTTGTCCTAATGTTGCGGTACTTCCAGCCTGCTGGTAGGGGGTCAAAGAGATTGTAGGACAGTTGGGAGAAATTATTCACAATGCTACACAGCACACCCGATACATATCTTGCAAGGGTTGAAGATAATCCTCTCAACAGTTCTCGCAGTTCTTTGTAGGGCCTTGCAGTCAGATGCCTTGCAATTCCTGTACCAGGTGATAATGAAGCTGGCCCGAAACATCAGCTGTTTAATTCCCTTCCATAGATGCTGCCTGACCCACTGAGCTCCTCCAGCACTTTGTGTGTGTTACTCAAGATTTCCTACATGTCTTGTGTTTCTGTTTTAGCTTCTCCTTTTATTGCAGATTTACGTTATCTGTAGGTTCCTGTTTAATGAACAGGACTTGTTTCATAAGCAAAAAGAACTGCAATCATTCACGTGGATAAAATATGTACCTTTCCTGCTGCCATATGTGTAGATATCTTGTTATCATCTGTTGGCCAAATCTCTTCATTCTTGTCAGAAAACTCTTGATGTATTGCGCAAACAATCTCATCTATCATATGTTGTTGCTGTTGGGTGATTTGTCAAAGTAGAATCTGGTATTCTCTCTCTCTCTCTGTCTTTTTAGCCTCAGTGGTTTATAAGCTTTTTTTTTTAATTGGTTTCCTCCCATCAATAAGGCTCTACCCAGAAAAAGGGAAGTTGATGTATGCAATACAGATGACAATGTCCCTCCAGTTTTAACTGTCCTTGCACCTGCAGTATTGTTGATATATAAAACACGCACCAGATTTGCAGAGTCACCTGCTTTCTGTGACAACAGCTCAATGAGCAAAAGGAACTAGGGCAGATATTTGGAATGGTGGGTTAGTAAGTTTGCAGATGACACAAAGGATGGTGGTGTTGTGGATGTTGTGGAGGGTTGTTGTAAGTTGCACCAGGATATTCACAGGACACAGAGTTCGGCTGAGAAGTGGCAGATGAAATTCAACCTGGAAAATTGGGAAATGATTCACTTTGGAAAATTGAATTTGAAGGTAGAGTACAGGGTTAATGGCAGGATTCTTGGTAGTGTGGAGGAACAGAGGCATCTTGGGATCCATGTCCATAGATTCCTCAAAGTTGCAGCATAAGTTGAAAGGTTTGATAGGAAGGTGTATGGTGTGTTGGCCTTCATTAATTGAGGGGACTGAGCTCAAGAGCTGCAAGGTAATATTGTAGCTCTATAAGGCCCTGGTTTGATCACTCTTGCAATATTGTGTTTCGTTCTGATCACAGGAAGGATGTGGAAGCTTCAGAGATGCTGCGGAGGAGACTTACCAAATGCTACCCAGACTTGAGGCATGTATTGTGAAGATAGGTTGAGAGAGCTCGGGCTTTTCTCTTTGGAGTGAAGGAAGATGAGAGGTGACTTGATAGAGCTGTACAAGATCATAAGAAGCATAGTTCAAGTACACAATCAGAGACTTCCTCCCAAAGCAAAAGTGGCTAATACAGGGGGGCCATAATTTTAAGGTGATTGGAGATAAGTATAGGGGGGGGATATCAGAAGTAAGTATTTTACACAGAGATTGGTGGGTGATGGGGACATCCTGCTAGGGGTGATGTAGAGGCAGATACATTGGGAAATTTAAGAAACTCTTAGACACATAGATAATAGAAAAATGGAGGGCTGCGTTGGAGGAAATAGTTAGATTGATCTTCGAGTATTTTGAAAGTTTGACACAACATTATGGACCAAAAGGTTTTGTTCTATGTTCGAAGATTTAGTTTTAGTGTTGGTCAAAGTCTTAGAATGATCATACAACTTTTGGTGTTTTTAGATCTTATGTTCTCCTCATCTTATTTTGAAGTTAGTGATTTGTCATTGGGCGTCAACCTGATATTGGTATTCTGGTTGTCTAGGTGGTCCAGAGCAGAGTGGAGAGACAGCATGATAACAACTACTACAGACCTATTGTTGCGATAGTCATATTAAGATGGGGCCAGGTCCTTGCTAAGGCAGGAGTTAACTCAAGCCATCAATAACCTCTCAAAACATTTCAGGACAATAATGTTAAATGCTACCGGATGAAAGTCATTGAGACAGGTGATCATGCTCCACCTGAGGAAGAAACAGCAGTCTTCTTCTCTCAACGAACAGCAGGAAACATCCATGAAAATCTTAGATAAGAGCTTGATTATTCAACTGTACATTGAAGAATACAATTAAATTAAAAACACTCTTAAATAAAAGTTTATTTTTTAAATCTCAAATTGACTTGTTCATTTAACCTCTTAAAGGAGTTGGATGAGTTTTGTTTAACTTTTAATCTTTATTTTGTTTTTCAAATCTCTGAATCTCTGAAAAACTTGCAGAGAATTTAGACAGTTTAGCACGTTAGGATTTCAGGAACAGAAGCTGTCAATACTTATCAGCCCAGATGGTGTCAATGGTGAGAGAGAAAGAGTTAATGTTTAAGATCCCTCACTTCTTTTGCATGTCTTGTTTTTTGCATGTCTGGTCTTATAGAAACATATAAAATTATGAAAGGAATAGGTAAGACAGAGGCAGGAAAGTTTTTTCACTGGTAGGTGAGACTAGAACTAGGGGGACATAGCCTCAAGGCTGGGGGGAGTAGACTTAGGACGGAGATGAGGAGGATCTGCTTTTCCCAGAAAGTGGTGAATCTGTGGAATTCTCTGCCCAATGAAGCAGTGGAGGCTACCTCAGTAAATATATTTAAGACACAGTTGGATGGAATTTTTCATAGTAAGGGAATTAAGGGTTATGTGGAATAGGCATGTAGGTGGAGATGACTCCATGGCCAGATCAGCCATGATCTAATTGAATGGTGGAGCAGGCTCAATGGGCCAGATGGCTGACTTCTGCTCCTATTCCTTATGTTCTTATGTACTTCTGCTCAGTTTTTCCACATGAAACATTAATCACAGATGCTGCCTGACCTGCAGAGTATCTGCATTTGCTTATACTTCTAGCATCAGGTAATGTATCACCATTTGTACCATATAATTCCATGTAATTATGTAACAAGGTAAGAGAGCAAGATTATAATTTACATATTAAACAACTGCACTGTCTGCACTTCCTCTGTATTTGGAGGTTGTTTTAACTTTCATAGGTCTATTGATCTAAATCTTGGATATCGAGACATTGATAAATTGGTTTATTCTTGTTACATGTGTTGAGATACAGTGCAAAATTTTGCTTTGCATGCCAGCCTTATTTCTTCATAACAGTGCATTGACTTAGTCCAAAAGAAAGCAATAATGGAGTGCAGGATAAAGTGTTACAGATACAGAGAATGCAGTGCAGGTAGACAATAATGTGCAAGGGCCTTATGACATAGTTTATGAGGTCAAAAGTCAATTTTGTTGTACTTTGGGACCATTCAATAGTCTTACAACAGTGGGATAGAAGTTGTCCTTGAGCCCAGTGACACGTGCTTTCAGGCTTTTGTATCTGCTGCCTGGTGGAGGGAGGGGGTGGGGGGGATGAGAGAATATTTGGCATGCGATCTGCTGGCTGCTTTACTGGGACAGCAATACCATCAACAACTGAGACTTTATTGCACCCTGGGAAGGAAAATTCCATAGGTTTCCAATTGTTCAGGTGAAAAAAAATCTTCTCCTCTTTGTCCTGAGTCCTGACCCATACTTTGAGACTGTGACCTCTGACTGTAGACACCCCAGGGAGGCAAGCATCATTCTAGTGATTTTAATAGTGGCATCCACATACACCAAAGACATAAAGAGATGACTGTCTTGGCAGAACAATGCTACCAATGGATGTTGAGAACTTTGGAGACATTTACCTCTAAAAACAAAGGCAAGATCTCCCTATGATATCCCAGATCCAATTTTCCTTAGCCTCTGCCAATATCTTTGATTGGTCTATGAACCCATTAACCCATACACACTACCGCATTATTTTGCTCTCATTTTGCACTCTGGTTTTTAATATATACTTAACGTAATTTATTGTAATTTTTCAGCATTTCACTGTACTGCTGTTGCAAAACAACAAATTCAATGACATATGTCTTGATAATAAACCTGATCCTATGACAAGCATGAGTCAGGGTATTTTCCTAGGTCTGTTGATCTAAACCTTGGATAGCAAGTTGGTGAATTGGTTTACCAACTTGCATGAGTCAGGGTATGTTGCTGTCTCTCTCTTTGATTTCAAAATTCAAAGTTCAAAAGTTCAAAGAAAATCTATTATCTAAGTTACCACTACATTGAGATTCATTTTCTTACAGGCATTTACAGGAAAATCAAGAAATTCAATAGGATTTTACAAAATAAACTATACATAGCCAAGGACTGACAAGCAACAAATGTGCAAAAGATGACAAACTGTGCAAATTTAAAAAATTGAGAACATGAGTTGTAAAGAGTCCTTGAAAATTAGTCTGTCAGTCATAGAGTCAGTTCAGAGTAGTGGTGAATAGTTATCCATACCTGATCATTGTAGGGTATAACTGTTCCTGAACCCAGTGGTGTGGGATCTAAGGTTCCCATACTTCCTAAGGATTAACTTTATTAGCTTTGTTTGTCACATGTCCATTGAAACATTGAAATATGTCATTTTATGGCAACGAAACTACTTATAAATGTACAAGCTCCTTACAGAGAGCAGCGGGAATTGAACCTTGGTCGGTTATTACTGGCACCGTAAATTGTTGCCCTAACCACGATGATACGGTGCTGCCCTAACTCCTGCCCGCTGGTAGCAGCAAGAAGAGAGCATGGCCTTGATTTGTTGGTGGCAGTCCTTGACAATGGACGCTGATTTCGTGTGGCAGTGCTCTGTGCACGTATGCTTAATGGTGGGGATCGCCTGGGCGGGGTCCAATGTGACCTTTTCCAATCCTGGGTATTGGTATTTCAGATGTCTCAATACCACATTGTGATGCCACCAGTTAGAACTTGATGTGCTTGTTTATACTTCTGATTTCCAACAGCCGCACCATTTTGCTCTTTTCCACTGCCGCCATCAAGTAGAAGGTCCAGGTGCTTCAGGACTCAGACCACCAGGATCAAAAAGAGTTACTACCCCTCAACCATCTAGAATAAAAGGGGATCGCTATACTCATTTAAGGACTCTGTTATATTTTTAATATTTATATTGTTGTTGTATTTATTGCTATTTATTTATATCTTATATTTATTTATTGCTTTTACCACTGTACCATTCAGAGCATACTCGCCAACTGCATCTCAGTGTGGTATGGCAATTGTCCCGTATCGGACCGCAAAGCACTCCAGCAGGTGGTGAAAACTGCCCAGTGGATTATCGGCACCCAATTGCCCACCATCGAGAACATCTACTATAAACGCTGCCTGGACAGGGTGAAAAGCATTATCGAAGATTCATCTCACCCTAACCATGGACTTTTTACTCTCCTCCCATTGGGTTGGCGCTACAGGAGCCTCCGCTCCCGCACCAGCAGGCACAGGAAGAGCTTCTTCCCTGAGGCTGTGACCCTGCTGAACCTCACATCACAGCGCTAAGCAGTATTGCACCCATATTGGACTGTCTCAGTACTTTTATATTTGTGTGCTGTAGAAATTACTTTTTATTCACAGTTATTTTGTAAATAACACTATTCTTTGCATTTCTCATTAGATGCTAACTGCATTTCATTTGGCTTTGTATCTGTATTCGGCACAATGACAATAAAGTTGAATTTAATCTAATCTAATATCTGCATTTACACAATTCGTTTATAGTTAACAGTTCCTGATGTCTACAGTTTACAGTTGCTGTTCTATAGATTTGCTAAGTCTGCCCGCAAGAAAAGAATCTCAGGGTTGTATGTGGTGACATGCATGCACTCTGATAATAAATTTTAGTTTGAACTTTGAACTTTGAACTCAACAGGTCAAACAAGGTCCGTGGAGGGAAATGGACGGTCATTATTTCAGGTGAATCAGAATAAAGTTAATGATCACTTACATATGATGTGAATTTTGTTCTCTGCGGCAACAGTACAGTGCAAAGATATAAAATTACCATAAATTACAAAAGAAATAAAAAGTGCGAAACAGAATAACAACAAGGAAGCGTTCGTGGGTTTATGGATAATTCAGAAATCTGATGGCGGGGGGAGGAGGTTGTTCTGAAGTAGTTGAGTGTGGGTCTTCAGGCTCCTGTACCTCCTAACCATGTGTATTCCTATTTTCCTCCCTTGTTTAGTCTGTTCACTTCACTGCGTGCTTTCCTGAACCTATACTACCGGTAGTTGTCGAGCTCTCAGCCCACGGTGACACCAATCAATACGAGGAAGCCGGTCAGGTACTGGTGAGCTTAGAAAGCTGAAGAGTCGGTGTGATGTTTTTATTTCAGTCTTGCTGCTTGTGTTGATGAAGATGCTGCAGAAATTACACAACACTGCTTTTGACTAATCCACTTCAGTCATCAATCAGTTGCCTTTAAAGAACTGAGCTGTGATGCTTTTAATATGTTTGCCTTTGTTGTGGCGTGACTTGAGTAGATACAAATGCTGCTTTCTAAAAAGAAGTGAAATGCTAAGGGACTCATGTTTACTCTTAAGATTACTGACACAGATTTACAAGGGATTGTTAAACAGGCTGCAGTCTGCCTATCTTACGTTGCTTCATAAGCTGAAACTCCTCCACAACATTCTGAAGGGAGCTGTAGTTCTTTGATACATTGAAGAAGCAATCTTCATCAATAGCTGAGGGTTCACATCTCTTCATCCGCCAGCCACAATAAGATAGACTTCTGACCTCACAGTTTACCTTATACCCTAATGAACCCACCCAACTTGGATATTCTCTCATCTCCCAGTCCTCTCGGGCAGAAGATGCAAAAGCTTGAGGGAACATACCTCAAGGCTTAAGGGCAGTTTCTATACCACAATACAAAACTACTGAATGGTCTCCTAGTACAATACGCTGGACTCTTGCCTTCACAATCAGAAATCAGAATCGGGTTTAATATCACTGTCATAAGTCATGAAATTTGTTGTTTTGTGGCAGCAGTACGTTGAGATACGTCACAATAAAAACTGTGAATTACAGTAGGTAGTGTTCCTGGGTTCAATATGGAAATCTGACAGTAGAGAGAAAGAAGCTGTCCCTGAATCACTGAGGTTTTAATGAAGTCGGAGAGGACTGTGGCGTATCCATTCAGACTCGAAGATGAATCCCTGACTCAAATGAGTCCTGTAAGTGCTCCTGCGCCTCCCTTGACCATCGTTTCTTGGTCCTCACTACTGGTACTGCGGTCATCAGTCTCGTCCTATACTCAGCGAGTAGAAGGTGATCAGACGTTCCAAAGTGTTGGCTGGGGATGGCATGGTAAGCACTCTTGATGGTAGTATATTAGTGGTCCAGCATGTGGGCTCCTCTGGTTCCACAAGTGATATGTTGGTAGCAATTACTTAGAGACTTTTTCAAGCTGGCCTGGTTAAAGTTCTCCAAAATGGTGGGGAAGCATCAGAATGAACTGTTTCATGCCTGTTTATCACATTGCTCAGTTCATCTGGAGCCTGTTTGACATAGGCCTGAGATGGGATGTACACCGCTACCAAGGTTATGCCTAAAAACTCCTGCAGCAGATAAAATGGAAAACATTTGATCGCGAGATGTTCCAGGCCGGGTGAGCAGGACTGCGACAGCACTACCACATTTGTACATTGCAAGGAGTTAATTATAAAGCAAACTCCACCTCCTCTGCCTTTGAAACACTCAGAAGTCCTAGCATGGAGGTGAATTATGAAGGCAACAAGCTGTATCTCTGTGTCTGGAATGGTAGGAGACATCCAAATCTCCATAAAACAAAAAGATGCAACAGTATTTAATATCCCTCTGGTACAGCAATCTTGCTCTGAGTTAGACAATAGACAATAGACAATAGGTGCTGAAGTAGACCATTCGGCCCTTCGAACCTGCACCGCCATTTTGAGATCATGGCTGATCAACTACTATCAATACCCGGTTCCTGCCTTGTCCCCATATCCCTTGATTCCCCTATCCATAAGATACATACCTAGCTCCTTCTTGAAAGCATCCAGAGAATTGGCCTCCACTACCTTCCGAGGCAGTGCATTCCAGACCCCCACAACTCTCTGGGAGAAGAAGTTTTTCCTTAACTCTGTCCTAAATGACCTACCCCTTATTCTCAAACCATGCCCTCTGGTACTGGACTCTCCCAGCATCTGGAACATATTTCCTGCCTCTATCTTGTCCAATCCCTTAATAATCTTATATGTTTCAATCAGATCCCCTCTCAATCTCCTTAATTCCAGCGTATATAAGCCCAGTCTCTCTAACCTCTCTGTGTAAGACAGTCCAGACATCCCAGGAATTAACCTCGTGAATCTACGCTGCACTTCCTCTACAGCCAGGATGTCCTTCCTTAACCCTGGAGACCAAAACTGTACACAATACTCCAGGTGTTGTCTCACCAGGGCTCTGTACAAATGCAAGAGGATTTCCTTGCTCTTGTACTCAATTCCCTTTGTAATAAAGGCCAACATTCCATTAGCCTTCTTCACTGCCTGCTGCACTTGCTCATTCACCTTCAGTGACTGATGAACAAGGACTCCTAGATCTCTTTGTATTTCTCCCTTACTTAACTCTACACCGTTCAGATAATAATCTGCCTTCCTGTTCTTACTCCTGAAGTGGATAACCTCACACTTATTCACATTAAACGTCATCTGCCAAGTATCTGCCCACTCACCCAGCCTATCCAAGTCACCCTGAATTCTCCTAACATCCTCATCACATGTCACACTGCCACCCAGCTTAGTATCATCAGCAAATTTGCTGATGTTATTTTCAATGCCTTCATCCAAATCGTTGACATAAATTGTAAACAGCTGTGGTCCCAATACCGAGCCCTGTGGCACCCCACTAGTCACCACCTGCCATTCCCAGAAACACCCATTCACCGCTACCCTTTGCTTTCTATCTGCCAACCAGTTTTCTATCCATGTCAATGTCTTCCCCCTGATGCCCTGATCTTTGATTTTACCCACCAATCTCCTATGTGGGACCTTATCAAATGCCTTCTGAAAATCGAGGTACACTACATCCACTGGATCTCCCCCATCTAACTTCCTGGTTACATCCTCGAAAAACTCCAACAGATTAGTCAAGCATGATTTACCCTTGGTAAATCCATGCTGGCTCGGCCCAATCCTATCACTGCTATCTAGATATGCCACTATTTTATCCTTAATAATGGACTCTAGCATCTTCCCCACCACCGATGTCAGGCTGATAGGTCGATAGTTCTCTGTTTTCTCCCTCCCTCCTTTCTTAAAAAGTGGGATAACATTAGCCATTCTCCAATCCTCAGGAACTGGTCCTGAATCTAAGGAACATTGGAAAATGATTACCAATGCATCCGCAATTTCCAGGTCCACCTCCTTTAGTATCCTAGGATGCAGACCATCTGGACCTGGGGATTTGTCAGCCTTCAGTCCCATCAGTCTTCTCATCACCGTTTCCTTCCTAATGTCAATCTGTTTCATTTCCTCTGTTACCCTATGTCCTTGGCCCATCCATACATCTGGGAGATTGCTTGTGTCTTCCTTCGTGAAAACAGATCTAAAGTACTCATTAAATTCTTCTGCCATTTCTCTGTTTCCCATAACAATTTCACCCAATTCATTCTTCAAGGGCCCAACATTGTTCTTAACTATCTTCTTTGTCTTCACATACCTAAAAAAGCTTTTGCTATCTTCCTTTATATTCCTGGCTAGCTTGCATTCGTACCTCATTTTTTCTCCCCGTATTGACTTTTTAGTTAAGTTCTGTTGTTCCTTAAAAACTTCCCAATCATCTGTCCTCCCACTCACCTTAGCTCTGTCATACTTCCTTTTTTTTAATGCTATGCAATCTCTGACTTCCTTTGTCAACCACTGTGGCCCCTTTCCCCCCTTTGAATCCTTCCTTCTCTGGGGGATGAACTGATTTTGCACCTTGTGCATTATTCCCAAGAATACCTGCCATTGCTGTTCCACTGTCTTTTCTGCTAGGCTATCCGTCCAGTCAACTTTGGCCAGCTCCTCCCTCATGGCTCCATAGTTTCCCCTGTTCAACTGCAACACTGACACCTCCGAGCTGCCCTTATCCTTCTCAAATTGCAGATAAAAACTTATCATATTATGATCACTACCTCCTAATGGCTCCTTTACTGCAAGATCGCTTATCAAATCCTGTTCATTACATAACACTAGATCCAGAATAGTCTTGTCCCTGGTCGGCTCTCGTACAAGCTGTTCCAAGAATGCATCCCGTAGGCACTCTACAAACTCCCTATCCTGTGGTCCAGCACCAACCTGATTCTCCCAGTTCACCTGCATGTTGAAATCCCCCATAACTACTGCGACATTACCTTTGCCACATAATATCTTTGATATTATTTAGCAGAGACTGTACGTTTGCCAGCAGGATAGCCGGTATAGGAAGTTGAAAGCCATGTTTACTTACACGGACTATTAAACTAGCACAGCATCCTCTGTTCCGCTCTCTTAAAGGGGAACTGCACCAGTGACCCGAGTCTGTTCAAGTTTTGTCAACTTTGAGTAGCGACGGATATTTGAATCACCTTTAAATGATGTTACTTGCTGTATGGTCTATAGATGTAGCTGTAGTTTTCAGCTGTAGCAGTCTAAAACGGGAATATTTGAACATTTCATTCGGAACTGCTCACGAGTCCCCTTCTTAATGCCGCCCTGGAACTAAAAACTTCATTACGGCCTTGCATATTATTGGCTGCCTGCCTGCACTACACCTTGTCTTTAATTGTAACACTTTACTCTGCATTCGTTAGTGTTTTTCTTGTACCACCTGAATGCACTTTGCAATGAAATGGTCTGTATGAATGGCATGCAAAACAAGGATTCTCACTGTCCATCAGTACAGGTGACAATAATAAGCCAACTTTCCAATATTTTATTGAACGGTAGAGCAGGCATGAAGAGTTGAATGGTCTACTCCTACTTTGAGTTCCAATATTGATAGGTAAGCTTCTTCATTTTCATATATTCTCCAGTTTTGAAGTGCTTACTATGTATATTCTTCCATAGGCGATGATACAGATCGAAACTCTCTACACTAACCTCTTTGAGATTTGTTTAGTGCTGGAAAGTCCAGACCAAAGGTATTCTACCTGATCAATTTCCACTGAGCAGAGCAAGCTTTTAAATGTAGACACTCCCAGGTCCGAGAGTCCAAGGTTTCTGTAAGTCGGCAAAAGTTCCTCTAATTAGCTACAGATGAACGGAGCTTCATTAAATTAAAATATTAGTCTGACGTTAGTTATAATTAATCAGCACAGACCCATATAACAGATACAAAATATGTTGTACACAGGAGCACAGAATGTCTATCTAGAGAAATTCAACCCGTGCATGTTCAAGTACTCTTTCTTTTCTATAAATGTCTCTTTTAAACTCATTAGAAAACCCTTCATGAAAATTAGATTTCTTCTCACTTAATTGCAATTTTAACATTCATTAAGGAAATAAAACGAAATCATCTGCTGTCATCTATTGTGGCTTAGAAACTGAGTTACTGTCACATCTTTGATTTACAGTAGTTGTTTGCATCTAATTATTTTCAACCTTCTTCAGTCATCTCAGTGGAAAGGGCCATTCATTTTGGGTCAGGATTCCTGCACAGGAGACGACTCATATCAAAACAAGTGGCAGAGAGACACCAGAAAGGTTTTGGGGGAGTTTGATTTATTATCCTTTTTTATGGTCGAATGGTTATTCTGTTAGAGCACGATTATATCACTGTCCCCAGGGTCAGACTGAAGCTTCAGGAGATGCCTGACTGGTACCAGTCAATCCTGAGGTGCACAGGACACTCAGAAAGCAAACCACAGTAACAGTGCAGACCCACCCTTCAATTCAGAACTGTTTTCCACCCAATCAAGGAATAGCTCATCAAGTTTGTTGATAACCTTTGCTGTCCAAAACATTTATAATAACTCTGAGTGGGAAGTGAGTTCCCGAGTTTACCCTCTGCATACTTCCCTCCCCTCATTAAGTATTCCTCAAGTTCCTCAGGTAGATGCACATCTATACTCATGTATTTCTATGGATGCCCAATAGAGAGCACCTTAACATGGTATGGAAAGCTCTATAATGGGTGTTAGAACTGCTCAATGCATCACCAGCATCAGCCTACCCATCGCCACAGATATGCATAGAAAAAGCTGCTGGAAAAGGGCCAGTAACATCATGAAGGGTCCCACCCACCCGGCTCATGGACTGTTCATCGCACCCCCATCAGGATGGAGGCTATGTAGCATCCACAGCAGGACCAGCAGAATTAAAAACAGTTACTTTCTCCAAACAGTGAGGCTGATCAACACCTCCACCCACTAACTCATCCCACCACACCCTAACCACCAGTACTTTATTATTTTCTGTGAGTCACCCTATGTACAGACACTACTGTGCCTAGCGCCACTTTGTGGACATGCAATCAATGCATGTATATAGGCTATCTTGCATCAGATCTGAAGTTACGATCATTTCATTCTCCTTTACATTTGTGTACAGGAAATGACATTAAACAATTCTGAAAATTGAAACTGGAAACCTCTATGCGACAGTGATAGGAAAACTAAAAGAAAAGTATTTTGAGTATTTTTTTCAAGGGGATGTGTGGGGTAAATTGTAACCAGTATTTCTGCTCTGGGGTGTATGACTAACAAAATCAGGAATTCAATAAAATTTGTATGAAGCATAGTTGTTGGTGGATCACAGGTTTCTGCATATTTTGCTAATATTATTTCAAGCACTTAATTACAAGGGTGTAAATAGACTTGGACTGACTCAATCTTTGCATTACTGACAGAAGTTGTGGACTAAATTTATTGTAGATTCATGAAAGATGTTTTCCTAAACTTGAAGTTCCCAGAAGGGGAGTGAGTCATGCATGAGTGATTTTTACAGTATTTACGTGGGGTAGTGTGTATGTGCAATGGGACGTTTTGTTTCCTTAAGGACCAGCTTTATTCGTCACTTACATTTACATGTATTAGGAATTTGCTGTGGTGTTGTTGTATGACATACAACATCAACAACAACATTCAACAACTATAAAGAATAAAGAATCGTATAAAAAATAAAGCTAAAGGTTAAAGTGGAATAAAATGTGCATAAATACCAGCATGTAGTTACAATGTAAACACCATTATAAAAAGTGGTTTAAAGTGTTTATGCTGCAATGTAGTGATGGGGATAATAGATAGAAGGGGTTGGGGGCTAACTAGAATGCTTGATCAGATTAACTGCCTGGGGGAAAAGCTTTTAAGATGACGTGAAGTTTAAAAAACAGAAGTTAATAGATATACAGCACTTTCCAGAAGGAAATTTTTTGAAAACGTTTCTTAAATGACATTTCATAAATAATCTCTTCTGCTTTATTATGCACTCAGTGGCCATTTTTTGTAGGTACACCTGCACACCTGTTCATTAATGCAAATATCTAATCAGCCAATCATGTGGCAGTATTCAGTTGTTGTTCAGAGCAAATATCAGAATGGGGAAGAAATAGGTGACTTTGTCCATGAAGTAATTGTTGGTGCCAGATGGTTTGAGAATCTCAGGAACTGCTGACCTCCAGGGATTTTCATGCACATCAGTCTCTGAAGTTTACACAGAATGGAGGAAAAACAGAAATCAGCCAGTAAGTGATAGTTGTGTGGGTGAGAATGCCTTGTTAATGAGAGAAGTCAGAGGAGAATGGCCAGTCTTGTTCAAGCTGACAGGAAGGTGATAGTAACTCAAATAACCACATGTTAGAACAGTGGTCTGCAGAACATCTCTGAACACACAACACGTCAAACCTTGAAGTGGAAGGGCAACAGCACTAACAGACCACAAACAGACAGGAAGTACCGAACAAAGTTGCTACTGAGTATATTCTTCAATGTTGAAGATTTGTTTTCTATATTTTCTTTCCTAAGTAATAATACAGGTTGAATCTCTCTAGCAACGTGCACAAAGCGCTGGCGGAACTCAAAGTTGAAAGAACTCAAAGCGCATTTATTACCAAAGCATTTATACATTTTACAATCTTGAGAGCTGTCTCCTTACAAGCAGCCACAAAGTAACTAAACTCAACAAGTCAGGCAGAATCTGTGGAGGGAAATGAAAATGTGATATTTTATCAGGACTTGCTGGCTGGCCTCATTTAGAGTCTAGACGGCTGAGATCATCCTGACCAGATTGGGACTTCACTAGTGCCAGACACAGAAAGTCCATACCAAAGAAATTGCATCCAATCATCTTCCTCTGAGCAGGATGTTTGTCTTTTGAAGATTAGTTGTTTATAAGTCTTTGTTGGTGCATAGTTTTCCATAAATTCTATTACATTTGTTCATTTTCCTGTAAATGACTGCAAGAGAATGCATCTCATAGTAGTATATGTACGTGTACAGATACCTTGATAATAAATTTACTTTGAACTTTGACAACTTGTTAAATATAGACCCTCCCTGATTTGAGAACCAAAGGTTTCTTTAAGTCAAAAAATTCTTGGTAAAAGTTAAACTACCAGAACTTGGCAATTTAATTTGTTACACATTAACACAGATCTTTGTTAATATTAGCTATCAGTTAGAATTGATTCAGTACAGATTGGAAACACTCTGTACACAGCAGTTTCTGAACTACAGAATGTCAGTTTAAAGAGATTCAACCTGGACATGTTCGAGTAACCTAGCTTTTCATTGTTTTTCTCTCTACCTCCTTCAAACTCACTAGAAAGTGGAAGTTGTTGATAAAATGAAGTTACTGATAAACTGTGTGCTCCCGCCCGTGAAAAAGAGTCAGTTAATCACCTTGCAGACTCCAGGAGGTTTTAAAATGCGATCTGCTTACTTTGATAGAAGTATGTTTCATTTCGCTCACAGCATCTGACACGGGCTTGGAAAAGGCAATGGGGCAGATCTTCTGATGCTCTCTGATTACTATCTGCCTGCACCATGCCTTCTAGTGTTCTCCTAAACATACCTCCACCTCTATCTGCACAGTCTCCCATGAAGGTCACCCCAATGCAGTTGTGGGCACGGCCAACTGACTGCTCTTGCATGACAGCCTGTAAGTACTCTCCCCCAACCGCACTTCTTTTCCCTGCCATCAGTCTTACTGGAATAAGAATAAATTTGATGCTCATAAACGTCACTACTTATTCCTTTAAAAGAATATTAGTAAATTGGAAAACATGTACAGTACTTATGTATGGAAGAAACTGATTCGATGGTATGCAAACAAAGACTTTTCACTGTAATTTGATACAGGCAACAATAATAAACCACTTATCAGTTCCTATTGGTATGCTTAGGGGGCCACTAGATACCCATCTTCCTTCCTAAAACCATGAAGTTCCTGATCTGACCAGCCTAACTCTAATCCTACTTCAACAATGGAACACTATGATCGATTTCTTGTACTATGTGGACTCGTATCCATGGCTTTATTCTACTCTTCTCTTGTATTGCTCAGCCTTTTACTTCACTATTTTGTATAGATTATACATATTTACATTCTGTGGTCTGCACCTACGTGCCTAAGATGCTGTTGCAAGAAGGTTTTCATTGCACTTGTACCTCGCCATACTTTTGCATATGACAATAAGCTCAACTCGATATAATTTGAAGTGAAACGGTTTTTTAATTTATAGCACTTAACCACACTGTATACATTAAACATCGATTACAAGCTGCACAAGCACTGGCCTTGAGGTCATCTCCCACATCATCCTATGGTCGCACACAATTATTGTGCCTACACACAGTTACTTTCACTCACAGTCTTTCCCTCTTCCTCTTGCTCTCTCATTCTGACTGGTTGCATCACTGCCTGATACGGAGGTTCCAATGCACAGGATTGAAGAGGGTCCGGAGGGTTGTAGAAAGATATTTATGTATTATTATTATTATTTCTTTCCTTTTGTATTTGCACAGTTTGTTGTCTTTTGCACACTGGTTGAACGCCCAAGTTGGTGCAGTCTTTCATTGATTCTGTTATAGTTATTATTCTATTATGGATTTATGGGGTATGCCTACAAGAAAACGAATCTCAGGGTTGTATATGGTGACGTGTTTGTACTTCAATAATAAATTTACTTTGAACATTGAAACAGATAGCTCCATCACAGATTCAATGAAACTAACTTAAATAAATATTTATTCCAAATCATGCTTTTGACTTCTTGGTTCAAATGGAAGGGAACTCTCAATAGTCATCTTGCTGGTACCAATGTTGGTGATGGAAAGGTCAACTTACCTCAGTGTGGTTTCATGTGGAAATAAATACTCAACTTTGATTTCAACCGAATACCATGAAATTCTATTATCTTCAACATCTACCAAGATAAACAGCTTTCCTTCAATTGACTCCTACCATCGGGCAGAGATGAAAAAGGTTGAGATGCCACCTAAATAGTTCCTTCCATACATAAGTGCTGTACATGTTTACCAATTTACCAACATCCTTTCAAAGGAATGAGTAGTAACGTTTATGACCATCAGGTTTATGCTTATTCCAATCAGATTGATGGCTGGAGAAAGATGGGGGAGAGAAGGAGGGGAAAACCTGCAGGCTGTCATGCAAAGGACTCAGTTGCCTGTGCCCACAATTGCATTGGGTTGAGCTTCACAGGACTGGGGAAATTCAGAAGAGGCATCCTTGTAGAGAAATGGACAGGCACGCTTCAGGTCAAGACTCTTCATCAGGGCATGAACGGTCTTGACCCCGAATCATCAAGTGTCCATTTCCATCCATAGATGCTGCTTGACTTGCTGAGTTCTTTCTGCTTTTTGTGTGCTGCTCCAAATCCATCCCATCTGCATAAATAGTCACAGGAGCTCACACACTCTCCTCCCAGCTTCTTACTTCACACACCCACCTCCCCCCTCCCCTGACCACCTTATCCTGGCCTCTTCCCCTTTCCTTTCCAGTCATGATGTTGGGCCTCAGCCTGAAATGTCAGGTGCTTATTCATCTCCATGGATGCTGCCTGATCTGCTGAGTCCCTCCAGCTTTTTGTGTGCTTCGCTCAAGATTTCTGGCATCCACAGAAACTCTTGTGTTTATTGTCGTGTGATGTGTATGTCACTCCCTACTTTGAATCCTCACTGATGGCAAATGAGAAGAAACCTTCATAATAAGGGAGATGGCATTGCAAACACCTGACACATATAGGAGCAACATGTTATTCGTTGTATCCATGAGCTCGGCTTACATAACTTATTCACTGCTTGCTACTGTGAGTAATGAGAGCAGCTTTACTTGTTTAATCATCCCATTCCCATCAGGAATCCTCCATCCATTCTGTCACTGAGATCATAAGCCTCTAGAGCAGTCCCATTTGTCATGTTCACCAAAACACAGATCCATTTTGTTAAGAGTTTTTATGCTACCATTTACTTTTAAGATGACATTCCAACCTAAAAATGACAGAGTGATATTAATAAGTAAGTGTTCACTGCATTCAACATAGAATTCCTTTGTCCTCCAGATTAACCATTGCATTTTGCGAGTGGAAGGATTTTTATCTGAATGAAGGCAGAGTAATTCAGAGCTCTTCTGTTATCTGCGGCTTAGCTGACAGTATTCTTGAACTGCAAGGGTAGACTTTCTCTCTTCTCGCTGCTGCCATTGCAAAGTAGGTACAGGAGGTTTAGGTCCCGAACAGTTATTACCCTACAACCACTGGACTTCTGAACCAGCATGAATAACATCACTCAGCTCAATACTGAACTGATTCCACAATCTATGGACTCACTTTCAAGGACTCTACAACTTATGTTCTCTGTATTATTTTTTTTACAGTTTATCTTCTTTTGCACATTGGTTGATTAAGTGTGTGTGTGTGTGTGTGTGTGTGTGTGTGTGTGTGTGTGTGTGTGTGTGTGTGTGTGTGTGTGTGTGTGTGTGTGTGTGTGTGTGTAGTTTTTCATTGATTCTGCTATATTCTGTTCTACTGTGAATGCCTGCAAGAGAATGAATCTCTAGGTAGTCTACAGTGACATACATACATAGATAATAAATTTATTATGAACTTTAAGTTTGCAGTCCAGAATTTTCAATGCAAAGGCACCACAATTCTTTAGCGAGGGACTATTGTACAGGCATAACAAGAAATTACAGGAGGGCATGCATTCTTGGAAACTGTCCATATCGCGATTTTCCCTAACATGAACCCGTATCAGCTGTGTAGGGAAAACAAAATAAAAGTGATACAAAAAATTCAATGAGAGTGAATTTTATTCCTAATCTTATATTATTCAATAGCGATTTGTGAATTGCATTAACGGTGAATTTCCACTACCCAACTGCTATAACTTGGACCACAAGAGATTCTGCAGATGCTGGAAATATTGAGCAACATACTCAAAATGGTGGAGGAACTCAGCAAGTCAGGCAGCATCTATGGAGAGGAATAAACAGTTGGTCCTGATGTAAGGTCTCAATGTTGAAACGGAAAGCCTGCATTGTGTGCATTGTGTGCGTTGCTGTAGATGGGCAGAGTACCTGAGTTCCAGGTCATAGGTTAAAGATCATCTTCCAAATATGATAAAAAGTGTCAGGGCCCTGTTGAAAACCAGAATTTTAAGTCAAAATTGAGGCATAAATCTTATTGCTTATAATCATTTTATTAAGTATTACAAGAGCGCAAAAAAATCAAGAATGAAGAGCCAAGAGAACAAAGAAAAAAACAGAGAAAAGTAGTCATGGTTTCTCATGCAGATTAGAAATAAACAAAAATTCCCTTCCAGTGGTAACAATTAATCTATAAAATAGCCAGACACCAACTTCTGAAAACTAAGAAGTTTCTAGAAAAATACAGAAGCATCTGTACCATAATTGCTGAAAAATTCACTGCCTAATTACATGTATATAGGTGATTATAAAAATATAATAAAGCATGGGAGACTTAAACTACAGGAAAAGTATCAATTCTACATCCTTGACCATATCAATGTGAACAAGATGGCCCTATGTGCAATAATATTAATACCCAGTTAATTATTTTATTACCAAGGATATTTTTAAATTTCAAACATAAACTTTATTCACAACATAATATATATAAAAAAGAATAAATGCAATAAATTCTCAGTGTCATTTAGTCAATTCATTCTTTAACGTTAACACATCGTTTTAACATAGTGCTGTTGACATTCATGTGGCCTCAGGGAGTGATACACTATTTCGTTGTTTGAGGGATGTCCCCACCATACTCAGTCCCTCACTATCCAGTAGAAGAAGGAGGCAGACAGTGGTCTTTCGCCGAGCCTCTGCGTTGGCTGCTTTGAGCTACAGTTCGTCCCTCAGCATGTACTGCTGCAGCCTGGAATGTGCCAGTCGGCAATGCTCCCCTTACTGGCATCTCGCTGTGCTGGAAGTCGAGTAAGTTTTGAGCAGGTCAAGAGAGCTTTTGATGAAGCTGATGACTGTTCAGCAGCAACTGATGTCTGTCTCTGCCTGTATCTCCCAGCCAGCAGCGTTCCTCTGTTACGCAGCTGCTGGGATTAACTGGAAATTCATTGCCACTGACGCTGTGGAGGTCAAGTCATTGGGAATATTGAAAGTGGAGGCTGATAGGCTCTTGAATAGTAAGGGTGTCAAAGGTTACAGAGAGAAGGCAGGAGAACGGTGTTGAAGGGGATAATAGAGCAGTCATGATGGAATGACAGAACAGACTCAATGGGTTGAATGGCCTAATACTGCTCCTATGGATTATGGACTTAACAGTGACAAGGATCCTTGCGTCCTTCTCCACAGTATGCAAAGAGATGGGGTGACCATGTTCCCCTCTTTGCAGAGGTCCTGAGGGCATCACACATTGGAAATTATATTTCCACTGTACTGGGAGGGCCTCCCTATCAGCAGCTGTTATCACCCAGCACACGTCCCACAGCTGTCTGACAGATTATGTACGTGGAAGCTTCCAGCATGCAATCTCAACCCTGTCATTGAGGGATATTCCTGAGCTTAAATGCCCCTTCCTTTCCTCCTCTTTCCTCCCTCCCCGTTCAACAACAAAACTGGGAGGGCAGAAAGGGTAGTGAAGGAAGGGGCATTTAAGCCTAGCTGTAACCCTCAGTATAAGAGTTGCGTGTATTGCGCGTTACCTTTCAGTTCCTTGATTGAAAACTATAATGAGCAATTCTTATTTCAGCCTCCAAATGAATATTTAAACCATTTATCATCAAAAGGCTTTTTACTTCCTTCAGATGGAGGCATGAAAAATTAGATCAAAGATCAATGGTTTTACAGGTGAGAGAGCTCAACGTTGCTTATTGATCTCTTGGTATTTTTGTTTGTCAGTCACTGTGGCTCTTTTCTATTTCTGCTGAGTTTGTACAAGAAGTCACAGCATGCCGTACTCAGTGCCCACTTTAGTAGGTACACCTGTACGCTAAAGCAAATATCTAATCAGCCAATCACGTGGCAGCAATGCAATGCGGACACGGTCAAGAGGGCCAGTTGTTGTTCAGACCAAACAACAGAATGAGGAAGAAATGTGATCTAAGTGACTTTGAGTATGGAATGCTTGGTGACAGGGTGACTTGAGTATTTCAGAACCTGCTGGTCTCCTGGATTTTCACGCACAACTGTCTCGAGAGTTTACGGAGAATGGTGTGAAAACCAAAAAAAAAACATCAGTGAGCAGCAGTTCTGTGGACGCAAATGCCTTGTTAATGAGAGAGGTCAGAGGGGAATGGCCAGACAAGTTGAAGCTGGTAGGAAGGCAACAGTAACGTAAATAACCAACGCTGTGCAGAAGAGCATTTCTGTAGGTACAGCATGTCAAACTTTAAAGTGGATAGGCTATAGCAGCAGAAGACCACGCAGTGGCCACTTTATTAGATGCCTCCTGTCACCGAATGTATTTTAAATTATTTCTAACATGGTAACTGCTTAAAGGTATTTTGCTCTGCTACTTGTAATTTCATCTTGTCAGACTGAAATAGATGAGAGCATCAGAGGCAATGCTTTCTCTTGTAAGGGTCTGCTGCCCAGTTAAACAGAATGTCCCAACATACTTTGGAACTTTGGATTTAGAACACAGTCTTATTACTATCAAATGGATGTAGACAATCACAGTTCCATTCATTTGAGAGAGACAATATGGGCAAGTTTTAGTTTGTTGCAGAATTAATTAAGTTCAGGGAACTTGTAGAGAATGCAATATTTTGCTTCACAAGAAAATGTGGATTTTGATGTTAAAACAATCAACTCAAAGCGTGTAGTTTCACCTTCATGCTTCTAACAAATCTCTCATTTGTTTAACAATATAATAAATGCAGTCAACTGAATATTCAGTGTACGAGCATATTTCAACGGAACCTTCAAAAATATTGACATCAAAACATTGACGATATGTGTGACAGACATGTAACATATCCATTTCATTGTTTACTCGTTATCTCTTTCATTGTGATTAGAATTGTCATTGTTGTTTCTGTTTGCTGGTGAGTGTATCAGCACCTATTCTGGGGGTTAAGAGTTAGGGAAGAAGACAGGAAAATGAGATAAAAGATTTAATAGTGAAGCAGATTCCATGGGCCAAATGGCCTAATTAGGCTCCTACATCTCATGGTCTTATCAAACATACTAGGCTTGACTTCAGAAGAATGAAAGACAAACATCATTGAAAAATATATCATTCTCCCAGAACTTGACAAGTTCCCCTTTCCTGGCATCATGGACCCAAAATAAGAAGCTGGTTGTTCAGAACAGAGATGAGATTAAATTAATCTTTGAAATAACATTGTTCAAAAACAGGAATGGATCTTGGCCATCAGACGTGACAAACACAGAGAGAACTTGAAAATGTAGCTGCATGTTCAACACAAGAGGAGCCATTGACTTAATAAGAATAATTGTTAAACAAAGAGCTCATTTCTTTCTTCAATATTATCAAAGGGAAATATCTTGCTACAAACAGGACAATTAGAAAGCAGAAGCCAGTCACTTCACTGTCAAATTACTGTTGCCACTAAACTAATTTATTATTTTCATCAGCATCAACAATTCTGTCAGAACCATTATCACGCTAAAAAGGTATTTGTAAACTACCACTTGCTTTAAATATGTTGTGATATTTTTTTTCCATTTATAATAATTGATAATTGGTTGCTGACAATGGTTCAGTTTTGGAGAATAATCTCTTGTCGTTACATTCTCCACGATCTCCATCAGCAAAGGTGCACCACAAGGCTGCGTGCTTCGCCCCTGCTCTAATTGCTTGATACTTAAGACTGTGATGGAAGCACAGCTCCAATGCCACACTTAAGCCTGCTGACAACACCACTGTCATTGACCAAATCAAAGTTGGCGATGAATCAGTATATTGGAGGGAGATTGAAAATCTGTCTGAGTGGTGCTACGGCAACAGCCTCTCACCCGATGTCAACCAGACCAAGGAGCTGATTATTGACTTCAGGAGGAGAAAACCTGAGATCTACGAGCCAGACCTCATCGGGGGATCAGAGGTGGAGAGGGTCAGCAACTTTAAATTCCTCAGTGTTATCATGTCAGATGATCTGTCCTGGATCCAGCACATAAATGCCATTACAAAGCAAGCACAACAGCGCCTCTACTTTGGGTTTGTGAAGACTCAAAATGACATCTAAAAACTTCGTCAAATTTCAATACTTTAGATGTTTGATGGAGAGTATATTTGCTGGTATGTAAATACTAATGCCCTTGAATGGAAAAACCCTCAAAAAGTAGTGGATATGGCCCATTCCATCACAGGAAACCCTCCCTACTATTGAGCATATCTACACGGAGCACTGTCACTCAAAAGAGGCATCCATTATCAAGGACCTTCACCATCTAGGTCATGCTGTCCTCTTGCTGCTGTCATTTGAGGGACGCCTCACGTCTTAATAAGCTGGTAAGGAAGGCGGGCTCTGTCGTGGGCAAAGTACTGGAGAGTTTAACATCGGTAGCTGAGCGAAGGGCGCTGAGTAGGCTACGGTCAATTATGGATAACTCTGAACATCCTCTACATAGCACCATCCAGAGACAGAGAAGCAGTTTCAGCGACAGGTTACAATGCTCCTCAGACAGGATGAAGAGGTCAATACTCCCCAATGCCATTAGGCTTTACAATTCTACCGCCAGGACTTAAGAACTTTTTAAAAGCTATTATTAATGCTTTTTGAGATGGTGATTTAGATGCATATCATATTTTTTTACTGAGTTAAGTATTGTATGTAACAAGTGTATGGGACATTGGAAAAAAAGTTGAATTTCCCCATGGGGATGAATAAAGTATCTATCTATCTATCTATCTATCTATTAGAAAGAATGTACTGGAGCATCAGTACCCACACCACCAGATTCAGGAATACTCCTCAAACATTTGGCCTTTGCACCAGAGGAGATAATTTCACTCAACCTCACTTACCCTTTCCCTGAACTGTTCCCAGAATCTCTGAACTTGCTTTCAGAGACTCTTTATCTCAAGTTCATGATATTTATTGCTTAATCATTTATTTGCACAGTTTGTTGTCTTTTACACATTGGTAGTTTGTCCATCCTGTTAGGTACAGTTTCATTGATTCTTTTGTGTTTCTTGTTTATTCCTGCAATAAAATGATTCCCTGGGTTGTATATGGTGACGTATATGTACTCTGATAATAAATTTACTTTGAAGTTTGAACTTTGACCTTTGATTATCAAACACTACATGGCATGTGTTAGGGATGCAGACGTTAACACAAATTCTGTAAGTGATTCTTCCCTTCCTAATTGTCTGCCGTTTTGTAACATGCATGGGTCTTTTGAGGAGTTCCTCTGCCAAAGCTCTTCACCACATAATGACTTTCAGGATCACAATCAAATTAATTATCACTCATTTAGATGGCATAAAGTTTGTTGTTTTGTTGCAGCAGTACAGTGCAAAAGCATAAAATTACTTGTAATGCCCTGGTTCATATTTTTACTGTTATGTTGTACGTATTTCATTTTGTGCTGTATGTGTTTCATTTTGGCAGTTCTGTAAGAGCGGCTTGTTTTCAGCTCGCTCCGTTTCCAACTTGTTTGGGTTATAGTTGATGAGGAGAAATGGGTGCCACCCAATTAGGATGGTCGAATTAAGGGGGGGTGGGGGTTTCTCTGATGAGGGACATTAAGGTTGGTCTTGGGCTTTTTGTTCATCAGGAGATGAAGAGTGAGGTCTCTGGGGAGAACCGCTCGTAGCGTGCGATCCAGTGGGAGACCCGTTTGATCGAGATGGATTGCGAGCGACGTTCGGAAGGTGGTGCGGGTGCTCACGCTGACCGAAGGCCCTGCGTGAGAGTGACAAAGGAGTTCAAGATTAACTCCAACTTGTGCATATTTGACTGTTAGAGTAGGCCCTTTTCATTTTGGTTATTTTTTACTAACCCTTTAGCTGAGTTAAGATTCAAAAATATAATCCTTTAATCATAGGCGGTGTACTGTCTGTTATTTCATGGGACTAATTTGTAACAGGGTAGCGAATTACACAGTATCCACACAAACAGGGGGCTTTGGGGAGAGGGGTTCGTGCCTCAGTCTCACGAGTTTGGCAGGACCTGAGGTTGTCTTCCTTAGACCGACACAGCCAAGGAAACCGGGGGTTTCATACTCTAATTATAAAGTAAATAAATAATGCAAAATAAAGGAATAATGAGGTAGTCTTCATGGGTTCATAGACAATTCAGAAATCTGACGGCTGAATGGAAGAAGCTGTTCCTGAAGTGCAGTATGTGGGCCTTCAGGCTCCTGTACCTCCTCCCTGATGGTACTAACAAGAAGAGGGCATGTCCTAGTTGGTGAAGGTCCTCAATAATGGATGCCACCTTCTTGAACTACCAATTCTTGAAGATATTTTTGATGGTGGGGAGGGTTGTACCTGCTGCTGCCTGTTGTGAGCCTGTGCATTGAACACTCCAAACCAGGCAGTGATGCAACAGTCAGAATGTTCTCCACCCTACATCTGTGGAAACTAATAAAGGTTTTCAGTGACATAACGAATCTCATCAAACTCGTAATGAAGTGTAAGTGTTGTGAGAGCAACAATATTTTGGGCCCAGGATAGATCCTCTCAGATGTTGACAACCAGGAACTTGATGTTGTTCAGCTTTTCCACCGCTTGCATACAATGTGCTAACACGTAACAAAAGTGCCTTAATTTTCCCACAAAACCTTGCCAAAAATATTAAGGACGAGCCCCATGAACTGGATAACTACCAGCCTTGGGACAATACCTCCCCAGAGTAGAAATGGTTCTGGTTTGAGTAGTTTTTAGGATTATGATTTCTGATTAATAGTGTCAGCACAGAATGTTCTGGAATGCAATCCCTAGATGGCAAAAGAGAGTTGTTTTCTCTTAACTTTGTAATATGCCATGTATCTTCCTTATGTTTTTACTGTAAGTCAGTGACAGTTCCCTTAATGTGTATACTTTATTGGAGAAGAGCCAGCCATTGCTTCCTGCTCAATTTCTATAAGTGACTGATGAGATGTAGGCATGAGAAACCTACAGGGAGTCACTCTCTATTTCTCCCTGCTAACTTTGAGCGGGCATCTCTCTTCACACAGCTGAAGCCACTGAACCTCTGAGGGAAGAATCCTGTTTTAAAATCCACATCTGGGTCTCTGAAACAAGATGATTAGGTGTTTCAGTATGTTGCAACTCGTAAGATAACTTTAATCTTCAAAACGTCAGAAGTGTGTGTTACTGATTTCTAACTCTGACTTCATTTCAGAGGTTGGGATAGGTGTAGAGTATTTGTTTGGACAATATTGAAACAACCTTTATAAAGGCGCCATTCCCCAACCTGGTTCTCCTCTCACCCCTTCTTATCTTTGCACCTTTCCATCTTTCCCTCCTCCTTCCCTTTTGTCCAGCACAGTACAGGTCCTTCAGCCTACAACATTATGCCAAACTTTTAATCTATTCTACTATCAACCTAACCCTTCCCTCCCACAAAGCTCTCCATCCATGTGCCTATTTAAGTATTTCTTATATGTCTCTGATGTATCAGCCTCTATCACCACCCCTGGCATGGTATTCCAAGCCCTCACCACTCTCTGTGAAAAAAAACCTACCTCTGAATTCCCCCTTATACTTTCTCCAATCACCTTAAAATTATGTCCCCTCATATTAGCTATTTCTGCCTTGGGAAAAAAGTTTTCACTCTATCTATATCTTTTAACATCCATGTACTTATCTCAGAGTTTCTTAAATACTCCCAATGTATCTACCATTACCCTTGCAGGGAGTTCCAAGCACCTCCCTCTCTGTGTGAACTTATCTCTGTCCTCCACCCTATACCTTCTTCCATTCAATATAAAATTATGGCCCCTTATATTAACCCTGGGGAAAAATCTCCAGCTATCCACTTGATCTATGCCTCCTATCATCTTGTACACCTCTATCAAGTCAGTCCTCATCCTCCTTAGCTCCAAAGGGAAAATTCCTAGCTCACTCAACCTGTCTTCATAAAATATGCTTTCTAGTCCAGGCAGCATCCTTTGCACCCTCTCTAAACCTTCCACATCCTTCTCATAGTGTGTTGACCAGAAATGAACACAATATTCCATGTGTGCTGTAACCAGAAATTTACAGAGCTGCAACAGTATCTCATAGCTCTTGAACTCAATCTATATGTTCTTTTAGAACAGACATAAGCAAGATTTTCTTTAGCCAGATGGTGTTGAATCTGTGGAATTCATTGCCACAGACAGCTGAGGGGGCCAAATCATTGGGTATATTTAAAGCAGAGGTTGATGGGTTAGTGATTAGTAAGGTCATCAAGAATTATTGGGAGAAGTCAGGAAAATGGGGTTGATAGGGATAATAAGTTAGCCATGATGAAATGGCAGAGCAAACTTGATGGGCCGAATGGCCTAGTTCTGCTCCTATGTCTAAACTTCATTTGTATCCTCTCTCAAAAGCCTTCATGACCTTCCTGTAATGGGGCAGTCAGAACTGCACCTAGTAATCTAAGTGTGGCCTAATTGTGCTGAAACATGACATCTCTTATCTCAGCGCCCCAATGGATGAAGCAAAGATGCCACATGCCTTCATTACCATTCCATCTACTTGTGCTGCCACATTCAGGAAGCTCTGGAATTCGATCCCGAGATCCCTCTGGCCCTCAGCTCAATTAGCGATGCTATATCCGAAGCGCTGTGCATGAAAGTGCCTCCAGTGTTATCAAACACCCCTCCCATCCTTCCCACAATCTCTTTGACCTCCTGGCATCAGGCAGAGGGTAGTGCAGCATAAGAACCAGAACTGCCAGGCTGGGTAACAGCTTCTTCACCCAGGCTCTTCAGACTTCTTGCCACCTTGCCGCTACCTGGCACACACGTACGCTTTGTCTGAATGCCCTGCTGCCCTCCCCAGCTCACAGATACACTCTCATCCTGCACCGGTCACTTTTCATCTTTTCTTGCTCCTGCTTCACATCTTTGTACAGCTGCTTGTTTTATTATAATAGTGCCAGTAACATTATACTGTCTCACACATAAACATGCACCTCACCTGTCAACCTGACAATCAAAGTTTAAAGTAAATTTATTATCAACGTACACGTAGGTCACCAGACACAACCCTGACATTCACCTTCTTCAAGGCATGCACAGTAAACACAAGAAACACAATGGGATCCATGAAAGACCGCACCCAACAGGACAGACAAACAACCAGAGTGCAGAAGACAACAAACTGTGCAAATACAAAAATAATAATAACAAATAAATAAGCGATAAATATCAAGAGCATGAGATGAAGAGTCCTTGAAAGTGAGTCCATAGGCTGTGGGAACAGCTCAGTGATGGGACGAGTGAAGTTGTCCCCTCGGCCCTTGCCACTCAGGACTTCAGGCCATTCCACTGAGGGACTCGTGCTAGTATTATTTTGTGACTCTATGTTCAGCATTGTAACTATACGTGCTGTGAGCAGCTGCATATAGCGTGTTTTGCAACTTGGCCCCAGAGGAACAATGTTTTGTTTAGTTGTATACTTGTGTAAGGTAGAATGACAATAAACTTGAACTTGATCTTGATGCTGAGCATATGCTCTGGCCTTACAGCTGACTAAGTGACGTGCTAATACTCCTCTTGCATTGAAGGATGGATCAGTCTAGGTGATGGTGCCCAGCTAATGAGCATTATTGTCAAAATCGAGTAATTCCCTCATTTTCCTTTGAGGCCAATCACATATTCAGACTTTGTTTTATTATTTCACATCCTATTAATTAGCAAATGCCTTCAAATAATAAGCAAAAAAAATTCTGTCAAGATTTTTTTTTGCAGGAGAAACCTAACACTGAGTTAGGCAGAATCTCATATACATAATGAACTGTAAATAACACCTTTGGGGTATTGGCACAAGTCCTGAGTGCAGATTGCATCCGAGTAAATTTGTTAACCATTCAGAGTGTGGGCAAGCCCGACATTCATTAGCCATGTCTAGTTGTCCTAGAAAAGTGACGGCAAACTCCATCTTGAACCATGACAGTCTTTGTAGTGAAGATGCTCTCGTTGGTTGGGATACTCCAGTAATCAGACCATACAGGAACCCAACTGCCCAGAGTGGGTGATGTGCTAAATTGCACCTGATAATTAATCTTGGGAAAAAGCAACAGAAGATCTGGGAACTGGTCAATAGTTAAATTGATAAATGAGTTTATTATAGCTACATGTTCTGCGATACAGTGAAAAATTCGGTTATGCATGCCGTCTGTGAGGTTTGTGACTACATTGCCGTGCAGTGGCACGGTAGTGTAGCCATTAACACAATCGTTTTACAGCCCCACCTGTAATTAATTGGAGTTCCATTCCTGCCATTGTCTGTAAGAAATGCACATTCTCCTCATGACCACTTGAGTTTCTTCCTGGTTTCCTCCCACATTCCTGAGGTGTAGGGTTAGTAAGTTGTGGGTCTGCTATATTGGCACTGGAAGTGTAGCAACATTTGCACACTGCCCCAGCGCAATTTTTGTTGATTTGATTTAATGCAAATGACACATTTCACTGTATGTCACACATGCTTTCATGCTTTTTTATCTTCTACTCAATGGGGGAGGGAAGAAGAAAATGTCAAAAATGGTGGGGTCTTTGACTACGTTGGTTGTTTTACTGAGGCAGTGGGAGGTGTAGACAGAGTGCATGGAGGGGAGATGGTTTTCATGATGTGCTGAGTTGAGTTTACAACTATCTGTAGTCTCTGGCCTAGATCTCCCTACAAACATTAAGCCTTTGAACATAGAACAGTACAGCACAGTTTAAGATCTTCGGCCTACAATGTTCTGCCGATCACTTAACCTACTCTAAGATCAATCTAACCATTCCCTCCTACAAATCCCTCCATTATTCTCTCATCCATATGCCTATCTAAGAGTTTTTTAGACGTTCCTGATGGTTCTGCCTCTACCACCACTCCTGGTAGAACGTTTCCAGCACCCACCACATTCTGTGTGTAAAAAACCTACCTCTGACATCTCCCTATATTTTCTTCCAATCACCTTAAAATGATGCCCCCTCACATTAGCCATTTTCACCCTGGCTGTCTACTCTATCATCATGTACACCTCTATCAAATTGTCTCTCATTCTCCTTCATTCCAAAGCTATATAACTTTGTTGGCCCATGTATACAGTGCACTTCAAGTACATGACAATTTTTTTAGCATCCCACTTTGTCTCTAACCGGTTGAATGCCTTTTGCAGCTCTATTTTTCTCCAGAAGTAACTACGTTCACTGGGATGTAGGCAAATCACAGCCCACAGTTCTTACAAAATGTCCATGAGATGTCTATGTATGTATCTGTAGTTTACTCTGTACAGACATCTATAAAGAGGACATACATCACTCTCTATCTCATGGTACTACCATACCAATTAGGCTTTATTACTTTGTTCTGCTCAGAACAAAACCTACTGCGTGATTAACTCTACAGGGCACAGAAGCAAAGCTCAGACCAATCTTCTGCAACTACTGGGTCTGTAGGATGCAGCAGAATGCAATAGTGAACCCCACAGTGACTGGGTTTTTAGACTGTTGGAATGCCCTCTTACAAAGAAAGGGTTGCCCAATTAGAGGAAGGATGTATAGACTGTGAAGAGGGTGCTGAAGAGGTTTACCAAGATGTTCTACCGACACAATGAAGACAAACACAGGTTGGATAAGTAACACCTCATATTCACTCCGGCTAGTCTTAAACCTGATGGCCTAAACATTAACTTCTCTCACTTCCAGTAATTTCTTAGCCCTCGCCCTATCTCTTTTTCCATTCTGCACTCTGGTTTCCCCATTACCTATTCTCTGCTCATCACCTCCCTCTGGTTTCTCCCCCTCCTTCTCTTTCTTCCACAGTCCACTGTCCTCTCCTATTGGATTCCTTCTTCTTCAGCCCTTTACCTCTTCCGCCTATCACCTCCCAGCTCCTTATTTCATTCCCCCTCCCCTACCCACCCACCTTCCCCCTGGCCTGGTCTCACTCATCACCTGCTAGCTTGTATGCCACCTTCTTATTCTGCCTTCTGCCCCCTTCCTTTTCAAACCTGATGAAGGGTCTTGGGCTGAAATGTCAACTGTTTATTCCCCTCCATGGATTTAATGAGCAGAGGAACTGTTGGACAAACTTGGGTTGTTCGCATTAGAGTGCTGAAGGCTGAGGGGATGCCTGATAGAGACTTTTAAAATTCTGTTCTTATATCCTATGGTCTAAGAGTAACCTCTCCAAAAATTCTGTATTGAGGACCTAGGGATTGGAAATTTTATTGCTATTGAGGTAAATGTGAAACATTATAGCATGCAAGCATACATTAAACTCCTCTTCAGACATTCAGAAGCTATCACGTTTTCATGTTGAGCTTGCACGTCCCAGGTCCAATTTCTGCCTTCTGTTCTTCAAAACAAGTATCACTTTTAAGCTTGGATGGTTTTGCTGCTAAGCTCCACATATCTTCATGTCTGGTGAACTGTAGACGTCGAGTCCGGTTAAGTGGGCACAGATAGATTGCTTTATGTTTGGACAGTAAGTGAATTGAGAGCGATAGGGGACTGGATCTGAAGGAATGACTAGGTATCAGCCACCTTATTGAATGGTAGAAGAAACTCAGTAAGCCATATGGTCTACATCCCCATCCGATTTATTATGTTCTAATGTCCTTACTCTTATTCGATGGATTTTAAAATACAGACACTTATAAGACAGGTAGTCACACTATCACTGAAGATGCAAGTAAGAGCCAAAGGAATTGCCTGCAATTCTACATTATCAATGTTCCGTTATAATTCCACAGTGTTTTGGTTTACAGCTAGGCTGGCTTGAAATGCTCACACACTTTCCAAGCACACGGTTTATTTAATTAGCATAATGTATGTTAATTATACTGAAAAGAGGCAGCTTGTACTTCTTTCATATTACCAAGGGATTGTGTTCATTTACATAGGGCAACATAAGAGAGGGAAATCATGGCTTTTCAACAAGTCATTTTTAAGTTTTGTGGCTGCCCTTTCCCTCTTGGTGGGATATTATTTTTGCTACAATGACTGTTTCTGCTAAGTTCAACTACTGAGTGTCAGAAGCAGAAGACCCACTGTTTTGCAGAGGCATTATTTGGAAATGAAATTGGAACTGATTCATTATTGTCACATGCAGCAAGATATAAAATACATGAGGCAGCATGGTACCTTGGAGTTTGGAGTTCATTTCCGATGCCATCTGTAAGAAACTTGTGCATCCTTCCTGTAAGCAGGTGGGTTTTCTCCGGGTGTTCTGGTTTCCTCCCATATTCCAAAGACAAACCGGTTAGTAGGTTAATTGGCCATTGTAAATTTTCCTGTGATTAGGCTAGGGCTGCTGGGTGGTGCAGCTCACTGGGCTGTATCTCCAAATAAATAAATACAGTGAAAAGCTTGTCTTCAGTACTGTTCATGCAGATCAAATGCATTGAGGTAGGACAAGGTGAAACAATAACAGAATTCAGAATATAGTGTAACAGCTACAGAGTAAGTGCAGTGCAAGTAGACAATTCTAAGATTAGCTTTGTTTGTCATATGTACATTGAGGCATTGAAACAACAGTAAAATGCGCCATTTGTGTCAATGATCAACATAGGCCAAGTACACTACGTACTGGGGGTGGGGGGGGGGTGGATCTCACAAGTGCTGCCAAGTTTCCCTTGCCAACATAACGTGCACACAACTCACTAACGCTAACCTAAACATCTTTGGAAATTGGGAGTAAACTGGAGCACCTGGAAGAAACCCACAGAGTCACAGGGAGAATGTACAAACTCCTCACAGACAGCAGTGGGAATTGAACCCCTATCTTACAGCCAGCACTGTAAAGTGTTACACTAGCCACTATGCTACCATTCCATAACAGGGTAGCGTTACAAGATTCACCCCTTGTAATAATGATCAATGAGGTACAGAGAATCTGTATTTGCCGACAAGTAACTTCTATTGTTTCAACTAAAACCACGTGGGTTCACAAACTGTCTCTGTGTGCATCCTACTAGAATCCCAGACCCTCCATGAACAGTCAATGAAGAGAAAAGGTTATTACCTGGGAAAGGAGTCTACACTGGCCAGGTGTTCCTCATGGTCCCGATCTCCACGTGTCCGTGGGGTCCTCCTTATCCACGATGGTTGGTCTCTGGCTGCTGGAGAGTTATCGCCCCTGCGTATTTGAAGCTCCTGAGTCTTATACTGTTCCTCGCCAATTGAATCATTGGATCTCCATCTCATTGGCTCAAGGTCACCTGACCTACCTGGGTCACCTTCCTACTGGTCATTGTGGTTCTGGTTCTGGTTTCATGGTTCTGCCCGCCCCAGCCTTGTGTATTTGTGTCTTTACACTCTGACTGGTCCAAGGGAGTTAAATGAGACTAAGGAGATTACAGATAACTTCTTTGGTAGGTCTGACATATTACATAACAAGTAGCTACTCCTCCGAGAATGGTCTCTGAGAATTGCTCTGATTGGGTTGTCCCAGAGTCAAGAATCAGTTCAGAGTCCACACCCTTTACATAACAAATGGCTATTTGTTTGTGAATGGTCTCAGGTTTAGCAAATCATTACCTGAAGCTTCCTGTGTCCATATTCAGTTGTTAATTAGATTATCTAAGAGCAAGAATCAGTTTAGAGTCCACAAAAAGGGGGAAACAAGGACAACTGGCTTGTCTGCTTCCCCTTTCCTTGATTAGACTGCAGTTTCTTCTGGCCAACAGTAGATTGTGAGGTCAAGAATCCATCTTACTGTACAAGTCCTGATGAAGCACATCAGCCTGAGACGCCGACTGCTTAATTCCCTCCACATATGTTCCCTGACCTGCTGAGCTCCTCCATTGTGTGTGTGTGTGTGTGTGTGTGTGTGTGTGTGTGTGTGTGTGTGTGTGTGTGTGTGTGTGTGTGTGTGTGTGTGTGTGTGTGTGTGTGTGTGTGTGTGTGTGTGTGTGTGTGTGTGTGTGTGTGTTGTTTAAGATTTCCAGCATCTGCAGAACCTCTTGTGTTTATTATTGTACTAGGAGACTATTCAATAGTCTGATAACAAGTTTTGTCTTTAATATTTTCAACCTATCATTTCTTTATTCAGACATTTACCCAAAATATATCTTCACTTTCTTCATCAGAATGTTAGATCTGGTCAAAACAAGCAAAGGGGACACAAGCTGCCGGAGGGACTCAATGGGTCAAGCACCTTCAGATGGAGGAGAGCAACTGTGGACATTTCATATCAAAACCCTGAATTAGGATACTGTTGACATCTCAGGTCGTCCATACATTAGGAGAACGGGTTTCGATCCTAGACTTTGAAAATTCCTCCCCCATCCCCACACAGATGCTTCTTGAAACATTGTGTTCCTCCAGCAGATTATTTGTTGCTCAAGTCAAGACAAGTAAGTTTAGGCACAAGTGCAGTGAGGGATGGGTACAATGAAAAACTCAGCATCATAGGCACATGGGTACAAACAAGACACTGAAAATAAATTATAAAATACAGTGAAGAAATAGATCGTACAAAACAGTATATTAGAGCAAAAAATTCACAAGCAAAGAAAAGTCCATGGTAGTGCAAGAGGTGGTCCTTTACTGTTACAGATAAATGGCGGAGAGAATTGTGACTGGTTACATCACAGCCTGGTCCAGTGGCTCCAATGCATGGGATTACAGAGTCAGAGAGCTGCAGACTCAGGCATCTCCTTCATGGGCACAATTGTTCTCACCATGGAGAACACCATCGAGAGGCAGTGCCGCAAGAAAGCAGCATCCATCACCACATGGGACATCCTCTTCACATCAATCCAATCAGGAAGGAGGTACAGGAGACTGAAGAGCCACACTCAATGTTTTAGGGACAGCTTCTTCCTTCCACCATCAGATTTATGAATGATCCACGAACAGCTCCTTGGTATTTTCCCACTTTATTAGCCCTTTTTGTTGACTTTTGTCAATTATAGCAATGTTACATCTTTGTACTTACTGACAGGGTGGGTAGAGATGTTGAGGTATGGCCAGGCATGGCGTCAGAAACTGCAACGAGAACAGGAGGATTCTCCTGGAGCTCTGCACAGAATTAGGCCTGGTTATAACAAATACACGGTTTCAACAGTAAGCCAGGTTCACGACAACCTGGAGACACCCCTGATCCAAACATTGGCACTTCCTGGACTACATCCTGGTGCGCCAAAAGGATGTGTCGAACGTTCTACGCACTAGGGTCTTGTCGAGCACTGACTGTTACACAGATCACAGACCGGTCAGGGTGAAAGGCAGACTGGCTATCAAGCCAGCAATAAGGAAAAGGGGATCACAGTCCAGAAGACTCCAAGTGGATAAGTTCTTTGGCCTCTGAGATGCATTCCAGATCAAGCTAAGGGAGAAACTGGACAACAAAGGCACCCAAGAGCAGGCACCGACACAGGAAAGAGATGGGAGCACCTGAAGACTGTCATCCAAGGTGCAGCTGTCAAGATAGTTGGGTACTCCTCAAGAAGAAACAAGAGCTGGTTTGATGAAAACAACGTTGAAATCTGGAACCTGCTCCAGAAGAAACACACCTCCCATTAAGTGTTAACAACACCACACACAAAATGCTGGTGGAACACAGCAGGCCAGGCAGCATCTATAGGGAGAAGCGCTGTCGACGTTTTGGGCTCGGTTTGAATTTCCAACATCTGCAGATTTCTTCGTGTTTGCTCCCATTAAGTGTTGCTGTCTAGACCCAATGACCAAGCGGCCAAGGCAGAATTCAGAGCTGCATACAGAACCCTCCACGCTAAACTGAGACAGATGCAAATCCATTGGTGGACTGCCCTCGCAGAATGAACACAGCGCTATGCAGACACCGGTAACACTCGAGACTTCTATGATACGCTGCGCATAGTGTATAGTCCAACTCATCAGATTCATTCCCCTCTATGCTCATCTGATGGCTCCAGCATGCTGACAGACAAGGAAGCCATCATGAGGTGATGGAAAAAACACTACGGGAGCCTTTTTGGGGATAATCATCAAGTACAAGAGGCAGCCATTGGAAAGATCCCCCAGCATGAGGTCAGGCTTGGGCTTGATGGCCCACCAACTCTGGACAAGGTCAAAGCCGCTGTTTCCAGGCTGATAGACCATAAAGCCCCAGGCATTGATGGGATTCTAGCAGAAGTGTACAAAACGGGATTAGAGACGTTCTGTTAAGCGAGCTCACAAACCTGTTCAAACTCTGTTGGGAGAAAGGTTCAGTCCCAAATGACATACGCACTGCTGTAATTGTCTCCCTGTACAAGAACAGAGGGGAGAAATCAGATTGCTTAAACTACAGAGGCATTACCTTGCTGTCCACTGCTGGGAAGATCCTCGCCAAAATTCTCTTGGACAGAATCATCCCGACCATTGCCGAAAGCAACCTCACAGAGAGTCAGTGCAGATTCCGACCGAATAGGGGCGCATCCAACAGGATCTTTGTCCTACGCCAGGTACAGGAGAAGTCATGAACAGAACATGGGACTGTATGTAGATTGACTGACCAAGGCCTTTGATACAGTCAGCTGTGCTGGTCTCCGGAAGATTCTGTCAAAGCTCACCTTCCTGCAGCAGCTCCATGCAGGCCAAAGCGGTCAAGTCAAAGACAACAGTGACCGGCCTGACCCATTCCCCATCAGTACCAGCCTGAAACAGAGCTGTGTTTTGGCACCAACGCTCCTTGCCAAGTTTTTCAGCACGATGCTACGGGAAGTGAAAGAGACCACCTCAGAGAACATCTACATTCAGTCCTGCACTGACGGAAATATGCTCAGCCTCCGCCGCCTTCTTTCCCAAACAAAAACCATGCAAGAGCCCACCCTTGAGTTACTAGATGTGAACAACCGTGCTCTTCCACACACAAAGAACACACTACAGGCTACAGTCACTCAATTTGCCAAGGCTGCAAGGGCCATTGATAGGGATAACAGAATAATGATGAGGCTATAAAATTTTAATCACTACATGATGTAGGATTAGTTAAATATGGACATAGTATATTGTTGCAGAATGTGCAAATGATTCTGTTATTTTTACTATGTAGATAGAGTATTCAAGGCATGTTCCTCCCATTCACAAGCTTTAATTAAAATGTCAAATGGTTAGATCAAACAGTGACTGATGTTATATTGAGGTTCTGCAGTTTGGATTGTTATAAGGTTAGCAACGTCAGCATTAACTTCCATGTATCCCAAGATGTGTAAGACACAATTCATAGCTGCCACGTCCTAATTCATACCCTTTCCTCCTGCTAGAGAGGGGGAATACTTGGCAGTTTGCATCCTTTTGCAGTCAACAGGGTGGAAAACATCCACAATACGCAGGAGGACTTCAGAATCAGAATCTGGTTTATCATTGTCACGTCGTGAAATTTGTTGTTCCATGGCAGCAGTACAAAGCAATACATAAAAATTGCAGTAATTACAATAAGAAGTAAATAAACGTACAAACAGATAAATAAGTGATGCATAAGAGGTAGTGTTCATGGACCATTCAGAAATCTTATGGCAGAGGGGAAGAAGCTGATCCTATAACATTGAGTGTGGGTCTACCTGATGGTAGTAATGAGAAGAGGGCGTATCCCAGACAGTGGTGATCCTTAATGATGGATGCTGCGTTCCTGAGGCACCACCTTTTGAAGATGTCCTCAAAGGTGTGGAGGGTAGATGGAGCTGGATGAGTAATCAACCTTCCGTGGCATTTTCCCATCCTGGCTGTGATGCTACCTGTCAGAATGCTCCCCACTGTACATCTGTAGAAATTTACTAGCGCTGTTGGCTTACCAAGTCTTCTCGTATTCCAAGTGAAGTATAGCTACTGGCATGCCTTGTTTGTGAGTCCATCAATGAGTTGGGTCCACCACTGATTTCTTAATGAGGACTGGTGTGTTTTCCCTCGACTTCCCCTTCCTGAAGCCCACAGGTAATTCCTTAACATTGAGTGCAAGGATGCTGTTGTGACACCGTTCCCCCAGCTAATCTAGCTCTCTCCTTTACACCTCCTCTTTGTCATCTGAGATTCTACCAACAATAATAGACAGCATTTCAGCTATACCTACCCACACAGTGCATCTGCATCTGTTAGTGGTGGAGGTTACAAATCAAATCCCCCAAGAAAGGGCTGAACAAGCACACGAGAACATAAGAAATAAGCGGGAGATGGAGAAGGGCATGTTGTCCTGTGAACTTGCTCCACCATTCAGTACACTTTGATCAATATCTTCAGCTCAATTCTTCCCTGAGACTAGTTAGCCTAATTGGATCTTAGTGCTTTGTAAAGCCACGGTAGGTCATCTGGTCTCACGCTTTCAGAGCTATTTCTACCCACCCCGTCCTCCCACATCCTCTATGGCCTAAAACCAGCTTGTTTTTTTCTCTACCACAGTTCCATTGAAAGGCTCCCAGACCTGAAACATACACTGTTTCTCTCTCCACAGGTCTGCGTGTTTCACCCGTTCCCTGTAGTCCAAGAGAAGTGACTCCCTAAGGAAGAGTGGGTGGGTGGGAGAAAATGGGCTGTTCTGCTGTTGCTGTTGTTGCAGGTTGTGTTGTCCTGTGGGCATGCCAGGTTGGTGTCAGAATGCACGGTGACACGAGTGGCCTGCCCCAGCAGAACATTAGGTTGTATTAGTTGTTAGCAAAGACGAGGGATTTCACTTAATGTTTCAATGTGCATGTGATAAATAAATTACAGCAATCTGAATCTGATGTCCTCACTCAGTCCCGATAAACAATATCTTAGCACCTACAGCCTCCTAGGAAAGAGAATTCTAGATGAGCAGAATCCACTGAGAGATGAAATTCTTCTTGTTGCAGATTTAAATAGGATACACCACGGGAGCCATACTCGCTCCATCTGTTTAGTCAGTCTCCCATCCTTTCTCATTTCCGAATTTAACCTCTTCCCCCTCAGAGGCCTTGCTGCCTCCTGCCAAGGCCCACAGCTCAGGATTTGTTTACTGTGACGATGTTATGCCAGAACAACGGAACACCACCATTCATTTCAGGCTACATCCACACTAGACCGGATAATTTTGAAAATGCCAGTTTCGAGTAAAAACGATAGGCATCCACACTATGCGTTTTTGAAAATATCTCTATCCACACTGAAACGGAGATTTCACTGAATCTCCTCCTGCTGCGCATACGCAGGACACATCTACCGAAAACAAGGGACATGTTTGGTGTCGAATCTCACCGTAAAAGTGCGCGTTTGTGTAATTACAGACTAGAAAAACTTAA